>NW_026267357.1:101114-116039 GCF_000697945.3 Frankliniella occidentalis | reverse complement strand
ATGTGCAAAACCACAACTTGCACACGTTGGTGTGCAAATATTGCACACTTGTTTTACCAGTGTGTTTCTTGGACGTAAAGAGGAAAAGGATGTATCTGATTATTTTTATCTTCGCCTGTATTTTGTACATGGTTCTGTTGGATTATGAGAGATGTTGGCCGCATGCTTACATTCTTCCAATACAGTGTGTCCAAATTTACCAAATTGGTCGTACGATTGTAAGCGCTTGCTGTATTGTTCTTGACGGAGCAAGGCGCCAATTGAATATAGCTGCAAACATCGATTGCGTTTTAGATTTGAGGGGGAAAGGGGAGTGGTTTATTGGTCAATTTTGATTACTGTAGTGCGTCTTTTAAGAAAGCGAGGTGCAAAATCGGGGAATAGCGCTCCAGGAAGACAAGGTATGGCACGCGGGCTTAAAAGATGCTAATTTTTACAGATCTTACAAGTAACAAGAATCAGGTACCTTTATGGAGTCTTTTCAAAATTTAAGGCCTACTAAAATGGTACCTCCACAATGATACTATAAAAAATTATTCTCATCCCTTGTTATACACATGTGGTCCCAGTGTGGGTCCCAAATCATACCATTCGTGAAAAAATGGGAAAGAATGTATTGAACCACGTGATGATGAATTAAATTCGTGAATGCAACGTTCTATAGCGGCAGAAAGCAGGACCAGCCAGAAATCCAATGTCGAACTTTGGTCGATTTCGACGTTAGTTCGACGTCGATACGAAATCCCATTTCTGGGTGAGAGTGGATAGAAATGTGCCCAACGACTTTTCGTTAGCTAACTATACCGGTTCCGGTTACTGAGATAAGTTTGTTTTTAGTGTTTCCGTGTGCAAACTATTTTATTGTTTTGCCCACAACACTTGACAACGAGGCCTGCTTAGCGACTGTTTATATGGAAACAGCTGCCCTCTGTAGAGGAGTTCACCCACTAAGAGTAAGCCTTAGAGTTGATGCTGTAGCGACGCTGTGGTGAGCTGCTACACCTAATATTTATTTATTATTTATAGAATTGGTTGGAAAACAAAGGCCTGAAAACTTAGTTTAGAGCCCACCTAGATTTAGAATCGAAAAAAATAGAATGTATCTAAATTTTTCCCTCCTAACGTATTTTTAAAAATCAGAAAAAATAAATACAAATATGCGAAAAATCTGTAAACGAATAAGTAGTTGTCAGAATACATTCTCCCGTCGTATGCACCTGTTTTGACTCATAAAAGGGTTTTATGTTTATCTGGTAATAAAAAGTCCCTCTGCTTGATTGCCTTGAATTTCTTGAAGTGCTTTTCTCACTACCATTCATTTTAGTACTCCCTAGGACTCACCACCTCACTTCGAGTTTACATTTGATACACTGTAAAAAAAATCACTGTGTTTTTACAACCTGAGCTTAAAAAGGCGGGTTGCAGTTCTTGTAAGTAGCATTTTACGCCAGGACTACACTGGAAATGCAAGTGTGTGAATGTCGCTCACCTGCAGGTGAGCGACATATTCCATTCGTACACTTAGGGGGGTAAAGGTGTGAATTTTTCCTAGAATATTCACACGTTTACCCACCTAAGTGTACGAATGGAATGTCGCTCACCTGCAGGTGAGCGACATTCACACACTTGCATTTCCAGTGTACTGGGAAACCAGAAAAAAATAGTTTTATAAACAGTCTTTTATGGGACCTGTTGTTTTTGATTTTTTAAAAATCCAATTTTTGAGCTAGAATGCTCATCTTCGAACTCGACCTGTCTTTTCATGGTACAAAACGACCCTGAAAATCCCAGGTCGCTCGCTCAATTCGTTCTCGAGTTATCGTGCGGACAGACAGACGTGCAGACAGACAGACAGACAGACAGACAGACAGAAAAAGTTTTTTCCGACCAGACGGAGTAATAGGCTTCGCTAATCGCTCAGCCAATAACAAGATCAACCAACAACAGTCTAGGATTATGGTTCTTGCGGGAGCACTTATTTATGTCCGTAGTCTTGAACAGGCCACCCACGTCTTGTATCATATCCAACAATCAATTGCTTTTTAAGTATGTATTTGTTTCAAATGTTTCCATCGTTTTTAGGACACTCAATAGTTTGCTGTCCTACCAGGGACAGCTGTGTTAAGATTGTCTGATAAAAGATCAACTGCTCCCGCAAAAACCATAATCCTAGACTGTTGTTGGTTGATCTTGTTATTTTAAAGTGATTGGCTGAGCGATTAGCGAAGCCTATTACTCCGTCTGGTCGGAAAAAACTTTTTCTGTCTGTCTGTCTGTCTGTCCGTCTGTCTGTCTGTCTGTCTGTGTGTGTGTCTGTCTGTCCGCACGATAACTCGAGAACGAATTGACTGAGCGACCTGGGATTTTCTGGGTCGTTTTGTGTCATAAAAAGACAGATCGAGTTCGAAGATGGGCATTGTAGCTCAAAAATTGGATTTTTAAAAAATCAAAAACCACAGGTCCCAAAAATAACTGTTTTTAAAAAGATTTTTTTTCTGGTTTTCTAGGGGGTAACTCATCAAAGTAGAGCCCTTTGGGCGAAAATTTTGTCCGTTTTGCTCTAGCTCCAACCGTTTAGACGCTAGAGGGTATTTGTGACGAAAATAAGCGAAAAAATGTACAATCATGCTTGCTCAGTCTAAGTGACGGGGTTGACGGGCCGGATGCTCGAATCTTTGAGTACATTTTTGCTCTACCCGACTCGGGTGTCAGCGCCGCAGGCCAAGGTAGATGTATGCCAGGCGCGTCGTAGCGTAACTGTGTTTCGTGAGATATCGCGAAGCCTGTTACGCGAGACGTGGTCTGGCGTACATCTACCTTGTTTGATTTAGAAGCAGCTCTATACATGACTCATGTTCAATAAACCACACGTATTGGCATTTACAGCTTCTATTTCGATTGTCTATTGAAAACATCAAGCTCATACTTTTTTGATATTATGGCTCCCACCATAGAACTTACTCGTAATTTCTCCAAGTGACGTTCACGGGCGTGTCCACGTAACTGTCAACTCGGAGGCGTCGAACCAAAATTCGAAATTTCACTTCGTTCAAAATCCCTAGGTGCAGTACACAGTCCAAAGTTTCTAATGAGGTATTTTCCGAATTAGAAGAACAAGAGGAATATCGTCTGCTCCCGGACCATCACAAAGCCTCGACCAATCAGAGACGGCCTTTCTGGAGCCGGCCACGAGAGACGCCGAGAGAGGCTCTCTCTGATTGGTCGAGGCTTTCTGATGGTCCGGGAGCAGACGATATTCCTCTTGTTCTTCTAATTCGGAAAATACCTCATTCCGGTCGAGTTTTCAACAGATAACCGGTTCCCGAATCGTCACAGCCGTCAGAAGTCGAAAAACTAAAAAGAATATCGATAAAACGCATCTTTTCAACTAGCCAGACGACGTCAAAAGCATCGTTTTTACCCGGATTTTCGGTACCGGTTGTTTTGATCGACCCTTCCTGTGGGAGGTAGCCACCTTGGGAATGAACCTGCTCCAATATTTCTACCCTAAAATGTCAACGAAAATTGTGTTCCAACGAAATGTCAGTCCGTGACGAAAAACATGGATTTAGTTGTCTCGAGAGCACACCGCAATATCTAGCGAAAATTTCTTTCGGATCCTACGTTGGCACATTATTAGCAACAAAAAATCATCTAACTTTTTTTTTGCCGCACCGATAGTTTAGGAGTTACACGCCGTCACGGACTGACATTTTCCACCAAAACGCGCTTTGTCACGGACTGACCGCCGAAAATGTCACGGACTGACCACGATTTAAATTTCGAGCTACTATTCCGCGCTTTCGTGTCCGGTGTCCGCTGCCGGCGAGGGTCTGGGTTTTCCAGCGTTCAGACCGAGAGGCAGTCGCACGACGCGCTCTTGGCGTGACGGGGAAATAACGAACCGTTTTTGTGCACACCTCTATTTCAACTGTTTCAGTTATTTCAATGCTATTTCAGCTATATTAATGCTATTGCAACTATTTCACAGCTATTTCAGCTATTTCACAGATATTTCAATGGTATTTCAATGCTATTTCGATGCCATTTCAGGGATTTCAATTCTATTTCACAGCTTTTTCAACTATTTCCAAACTATTTCAACCTCTCTGAGACCACATCAACTACACTTCAAGTACAGTCGAGCAGTAATTCACTGTACCGTAAAATTATATAAAATTCTCAATTATTGAAAGAGCTGTTTTGTTTTGGTTTTTTACGTTGTGTTTTGACAACAAATGTGATAATTTTTTTTTACATGTATGAGATGTTTAAGCTATATTTGTGTTATTTTGTGCCATAAGTATGATATTTTGTTTTCTATGACCTTGTTTCAATAAAGAAACAATAAGTAAATCACAAGTGTCAGTCCGTGACGACGTACTTTTCGAGGTGCTGCAACTAAACGCATAGACATAGACGCGTGCGCTTTGGGGCCATGGATAGAAGGCAAAAATATCTAATTAGGGTATTTTTTGGTTTCGCGCCATCTTTGGTAGTTTTAGAGCAATTGAGCGAAATGTGAGTGATGAAAAAAGAGTAGTTTCCTTTTTGTCAGTCCGTGACGACAGCTTTAAGACTTGAATGCGTTACTATCTGAAAAGATACAAGTGGCGCACATATGTCTCTGGAAAGCCCCTTTTAATAGTTATTAACTGGAACATTTACGAACCCCGAGAAATCTCCCGTATATCGCACAGAAGCGAATAAAGTTCAAAAAACACTTCTAAAAATCAGTCCGTGACGCGTGGACACGCCCTCACAGTACTCGTATGACTGAAATGATAAATGATCACATTTCCATCGCTTTGTCACCCTCTTACCTAGACATGTTTGTTGCCAGCTGAGTAGCAGAATGATGTGGAGGGTTTAGAGGAACAAGAAAGACTGCCAAGTTTTCACCTTCTTTTATTGTTGCATATTTATTTTACTTGAAAGCATGTCATGAATATACACTGAAAACATGAAGTATTGCTATAATGGAGTAGGTACTAAGTACATCGAAATGTGCGCCGCGCTGGCTGGCGAAGCTATCTCCTCTTAGCCAGTGTGCTGAGAAATCTCACGAGGTAAGTTTTTGAAAGCCTATGGTCTACTGCATCTAATGATGCCCTTGTTTTGAGTGTAGCATCATTTAAACTGGAGCTTCGCCGGCCCAAACGCCGGAAATCCGTTTTCCGCCATGTGCACCCCGTGTTTGCAGAGAGAGATAGACAGAGTGAGGGTCGTGTTTCTTCGAAAGGGACCTCTGGATTATAAGTCTTAACTTCAAATTCTTATTTTTGTACACAACCGTTAAGCCCCTGAACGTCTCAGTCCCAAACGGTCATTATTTCATGGACATTTACGACCCTCACTCTTTCTATCTCTCTCTACAAACACGGGATGCACATGGCGGAAAACGGATTTGCGGCGTTATGGCCGGTGTGAGGTTATGAGTTTACCCCCGTGATGGGTATACCGCGGGGGCACAATTATCACGTGATGATTTTGCCCCCCAAAGGAAGGAGGCACAGCTATCAGGTGATAGATATGCCTCCCTTCAGGGAGGGGGGGGGGGGCATAACCATCACGTGATAGTTCTGCCCCCTAAAGGGGTGCAAAATCATCACGTGATGGTTATGCCCCCTCCCTCTGGGGGGCAAAATCATCACGTTATAATTGTGCCCCCCACCCAGAGGGAGGGGGCAGAACTATCACGTGATGGGTTTGCCACCCATACTCAGGGGGCAAATCCGTCACGTTATAGTTCTACCCCCTCTGGATGGGGGGCACATCCGTCACGAGATGGGTGCAAAACCATCATTTCTTGGATTTTTCTGTTCAGGGGGGAGGGGGGCAAAACCATTACACGACAGGTGTCAATTGTAAATGTTTTATATCCTTTTATTTACTTATGTATTCACAAATATCTTAGTAATACATATAAATTTCTCTTTTATGTACACTGTGAAAAATAGTACGTAGGTTTACAGGAAAATTTTCCTTAACGCTAGTTGTAAAACAACAATTTGGAATCGTAAAAATACATGCAGTACGTATCGACTTCAAAACCAAAGGCGAGTAAAAAATGTGCTCTCGTAAATTTACAACTTAAATTATAATTCAAGTTTACAAAATTTTTGTAAATTTACGACGGTATTTTTTACAGTGTATTAAAAAATCTAAATCAAGAATCTATCTTGAAAGCAGATGATACAAATTTAAGAATAGGTCTGTTTTCTAATTTTCTCTCTTATTTAGGTGTCATTTGTTTATGGCTGCTTGTTATTACTCGCAATTTTGTAATTCGGCGTACTCGCGGCGCTGATGAGATACGGACGGGGCAGGGGCAGAGCAGAGCGGCCGGCGTCGGTGGCCTAGTATTGTTGTACAGGGACGGGCCCTGCTCCTGCTCCCGCCCCCTGCCCTGCCTGACGCTGTATTGTTGGGAAGGGGAAGGGGTCTGAAGCGACACTCGGCCAGTCAGCCAGCCAGCCAGCCACTCACTGATCCCCCTAGCGCCAAATAAATTGTTTTCTGCTCTCCGCTTGGTTCTCTGTCCTTATCGAGAGTAAAAGCAAGCTGACACCTTAAAGTTACTTACATATTCTTTATGTTTAGTCAAAAGGTTATTAAGGTATCATCTGCTAAAAACTGAGTTTTGAGTGCGGTGAACTGAGTGTGAGTTGGCGGGGAGTCGGACCGGAGCGCTTGGCATGTCATTGAGTTACTGCGGGACCAGAGCCACGGTGTCGTAGTGGCTCAGTAGTCCACGCCTGGCAGCCGAGGCGAGCGGACGTGCGGCCGGGTCCACCTGACGGACCAGAGGAGGGGGCGAGGGAGTGAGATTGTGTTTTTGTGTGTGTGTTCTTGGCTTGTGTGGTGAAGATGAGTCTCAGGACCAACACGATATCGCTGACGTTCAGAGAGAAGAAGCCGCCGCTGGATGATCTGAATGAGTATTTGAAAAGTAAGGGGGTGAGCGTTGAAGATGTTTTGGCCGTGCAAGAAGAGTACGGCGGGAAGATTGTCCATGTGAAACTGCGAGAGGGGGAGAAGACGGAAGAGAAGATTCGTGAGATTTTGAAGAACCCATCACTCAAGTTCATCGACAGCGCCGGACAAAAGCAAGATGTGTACGTCTCAAAAAACGGGGCCCCCCTCTCTTTCGTGAAAGTGAGGAACCTTCCACCCGAGGCCGGCATGACCGCCCTCAAGGACCATCTGAGTGAGTACGGTGTTTGTTTGAAGCTTGAGTGGGGGCGGTTTAAGAGCGGACCGTTCGTTGGAATTTTGAACGGCATGAGGTTGGTGACGATTGCTCTGTCAGAAGATGTGCCCTCCTACATCGAGGTTCTGGGGCACGAGGCCGTTGTAGAATACGCCGGCCAGCCGAGAACGTGCCGTATCTGCGACTCGCAAGAACATCTGCGTGCGAGGTGTCCCCAACGCTACGCGACCGGGACGGAGGAGGCAGCGGACGCAGCCTCTCTAGCAGACAGCGATCCGGCCGGCGGGGAAGAGGGGGAGGAGGAAGAGATGCCTGTCCAGCGCGCCGCCAGCGAGCCACCGCCAACAACAACATCAGCTGACGTTGCGGAGCCGGAGCCAGCAGCCGACGTCTCGCCGCGCGGCAACGAGTGCCAACACCTACAACAAGATCCAGCGGCGGGCGAGCAGACGACAGCAGGCGGAGAGGCAAAAGCTCTGGAGGGGGCGGACGGCAAGCAAGAGGTTTTTGGCAAGAATCTGATTGATTTCGCAAAAGTTATGAAAGAGGCAAGCGAGAAGAAAAGAGGAGCATCAAACAGTCCAGAGGGGGGTGGGGTGCAAACGAGAAGATAGAAACAGAAGAAATCAAAACGTTGAAATTAATTTGTGAAACTTGAACTTGAACTGTACTGTGTGTAAAATCTGATTTTTGAAAATGAATGAGGAATAAAATGTAAAGCAGTTCGCGAGGAGGGGGGAGGCAGGGAGTATAGATTGCAGGATGGGAAGGGAGTATTGAGCTGCCAAGCGTCTGCAATGGCGCAGAGTAGCGACGGCATGATGGCGGCACTCGCTGTGATTTCAAATATGGATCCAACTAGACCAAACAATTTATGACAGGGTTTTTTTAAAAGTTCTTTAACTTTATAACCACAATTTATTCATTTTATAACATCTAACAAACAATATCTTTGTTATCGCATTTTTCCCTGTTGTATTTTTTACACAATAAAGATGTTTTCGAAAAAAAAAAAGTGGTCATCGTTCTGCGCTACCAACTCCGAGGTCCGAGGTTCAACTCCCATCAACTTTCATCAAGGTAAGAGTTCTACAATCAATTAATTGGGTGCAAGGGGGGAGTGGGGAAAGGTATAAGGGTGGGAGTAGAAGAACTTCCCGGAAAAAAATTTTGAACGAAGTTTTGAACACTGCACTTTAAGTATGATTCCAACTGTAGGTTTTGTTTGTACTTCGCATATCTTGTCCGGAGTGCAGTTCGAAACTAACCGCCCAAACTGCAGTTAAACTGTGCGGATTCCGAAAAAACTACAGTTTTTCTGAAGTAAAACTGCGTTTAAACTGCAGAAAAGTATAGAGATCTGCATTTAAACTGTGATCTAACTACATGCTACAGCTGCACATTTTATACATTCTGACAATATTTTCAATAAGCGTTAACATATGTAGTCCTAACACAATTTGACATGATTTTGTACACACTTTAGATGCATTTGTAAATGTGACCCGTATACAGTGCGCCATTACAGTTAGAAGTACAGATCCTTCCACCCGGGATGCCTGTGTATATTTACTTTTGAGGATTTTAACGAGAACTGCATGTTTGTTTACGGGACGAGGCTAGAGGCAAGGCCAGCCAATTATATCGACAATAGTTTACATTTACAGTGTAGTGTACAGTGCAGTGTTTATTGAACTGATTTTAAGGTTTTCGCGGCGTTTATATACAACAATATTTTCTTTCGGTTGGCAGAAAAAATTCAAGTAGGAAAGTAAACACTGCAAAAATGTTACCGGCAATATACACCCCCAAGACAGGCATTACATTAATTAAGGAAATGGGTACGTCGTCCGTAGCCTGTGGGAGATATTTTTTATATTTTGGATTTTGACGGAGACCACCGGCCGCGTGAATACGCCCTAATAGTTTCCGAAGGGGTTTTTCGAACGGCGACCCCTTTGTGGTAAAAAAATTGGATTGAGCCATTGCGGTGTTCACAACAAAAGTGTGTGTCCTACTTAAATATTCTTCCTCTACTTCCGATAGTTGCGATGATTCTATGTCAAAACCATGCTTGCTTATGATGAAGCTAGCATTCCGCTGAGTCGCGATGATTTCAAAAGCAGATTTCAGCAGTACAGCAGTACTTCGAACTAATCTATCTTCTGTCAAACCGTACAGAACATCATCAGGGGCATATGATATTGAAAACCGGTTTGTCCCTAGTAAAACTAAGTCGCTTTCCAGCCAGTCCTGCCAGGAGTTGATCTCTCTGTTTTGGGGAGGAACTGAGATGAAGCCCAGTAGCTGCCCCTGATACGCGCCAACCACAACCAAGCAGGTCAGCAGCCATCCCCCGAGTACGGCTATCTGCGGCCCCGTCCACCTGTCGCGTAACGGCTGCCCCAGCAGAGGCGAGAGCGTCTGGAGGACTAGCTCCTGGACACTCTCGTCGTGACGCATGAGGTACAGGCAGGTCACCACGGTGAGAACCACGGCCGCAAGCGCAGCCCAAACAGCGGGTGTGTACTCGGCGGTTATCGGGTACAGAACATGGCGCGGTTTGCCTGCGCCGGCCGGCACTACGCACACAGAGTGGTCGAGCCCCCATGGAAATAAACTTAGTTCCGAGTGAAACTCAGTGCCTACAGGCGGGTAAGAATTTTTTGGAAATGCCAGTACGTCGAGGCGGCACGTTTCTGCTGCGATGAACGGCATCAAAACCATCGTCGCGGGTGGCGCCCGAAACTTTGTCTGAAACACCAAGCCGGAGGAGTCTCTCAACAACCGTAGTATCTCATACGCCTCTGACCTCGTGAAGTCGCCCACTGTAGTAGCTTTTCCACCAAATATGAACATCTCCGCGAGCAGGGGCTCTCCGTCCGGTGGGGGCCGCCAGGAGGCGCAGAGCGGTGGGAAGATGGGCACGTGCGGGGCCGACCAGCCGGCGCCGGGTGACCAGACGCCGAGCAGTTCAGCCTTTGCCATGCTGGGTTGCCCAGCGTCCCCAGCGTCGTAGTCGCAAAACGTTGGCACGGAAAACACGTGCGTCGTGCCTCGTGGTCGTATCGTGAACATCATGCGGACGAATCTGTTGCACGGATCCCTTAACGACAAATCAGACATCCAGTCATCGGCCTTGGCCTCGTCCTCGGCCTCGACCTCAGCTGATGCCCAAGCAATGTAGCGCATCCTTCTGGGGACCAAAAATGGTTGATCAACAGCGATGCGGAGCACAATGGTCGAAGATGGCATCATCTCAGACAGGAAAAAGTCCTCAAACTGAAACGAGATATGTGAATTAAAAATAATAATGCCCGAAATCGGATAATTGTAGAACCATGGTCTTCCCCCTGAAAGCAGTTCCTGGCACGATACCTTTGACACGTTTACCGTAGTAAACACATAAATCGTGGCAATGCTTGGGAATCGCTGCAAAAATTCATCCAGCCAATCTGTTGTGCCAAACACGAACAAGCGCGGTGGGTATACGGCAGAATCATTGTCAGCCCGTTGGAAGAGTGGAGGTATCAGAGTCAGGGCGCACGGGACCTCGGGTCGACGTTGACGTACCATACGAGACGTCAGAACCTACACAAAATACACAGATCGATGCGTCCTATAGATGTAAGTGATTCTCAAAAACTTTCCAATTTGTTTCCCTCGTTGTTTTCTCACTTCTGCATTGTACACTTAGTAAAAAATTATATGTGCCGATAAAACATTTGCTGTGTATAGACAACTTATTTTCGGAGCTGAACAGCCAAAATTTAGCTGTAATGCTAAAACGAAAACGAAAAAAAAACAAAACAAAACAATAGCTCGCAATAGCTCTAGAGCAAGCGGTAACTACCTTGCTAACTTTTAGCTGCCTAGCTCCAAATGTTTGCAAATGTTTTAGCTTCCCGTGTAATCTTTGTTCTGAGTGCACCAATTAACGCGCCGCGAACAAGTGTTTCGTTCAAAAGAAAATAAAAAAAAATGGATATTCCCTCAAAAAAGTGGTGACGGGGCGTTTTAGAACCCCCAAACCACCTAAATCACCTGTCCCATGTCCCTAGCTCCATTTTGCAACACACAGTACAACAACAACGCCGCCGTACCGTGACCGCATTTCCGGAAGCTTCCACTGCGGCTAAGCAGAGAAATAGCGCAAATAATGCCGTCTGTTCACTCGACATGTTGAACGCTCTCTGACGCGGTTGGAGGGGGCTCAGAGAGCTAGCGAGCAAAAGGACAATCGATGCTCAGCGCGACAGTGCGCACCCACAGTACAAAGTGACTGAAACTACGGGAGCTCCGCTGAGAGCTCCACTGTCAACTTCAAAAACTCGCTGCATGTAATGTGGTTGAGTGTTGAGTGTGCCGCGGTTCTGGCTAGAAAAAAAACCACACACACCCAAGGAGAGGCTACACTGAAATTGGCGTCTCTATGATCGGGAAGGGTGCAGCTGCCAAACGTCGCCACGCCACGCACATATACAGGGTATACTTCACATAATAAAAAATAGGGTACACACTTTTGAAACTAAATCCGTAAAAAAAAACAAAAAAAAACAGGGAAAAGGTTTAGAAAAAATCAGAAAAAAAAAATATCAGAAAACAAACAGATAAAATTCCCCATCCATTAGGTGGCTCACTATAGAATAATTGGAGCGACTCCCCCGCCCAATCGCTCACGTTCGTGGAGCAGAGAACTGGTTGCCTACCTATTAGGTGGACCCACATTCATTAGTTTTGTTCTATATTTGTTACAACTACTGTTATTGGCTGAGCTTGCGAAGCCTTTGCTGTGATGTGGGGTGCAGAGAACTCTTTGGCCGTGTGTCTTTCTGTCTGTCTGTACTGGCTCACGTTTCTCTCGGACGGTACGACTAAAGCTCAGCCACTACGGGCTGCTGCACGTACTCCTACGTTTTAATGCACTTCGCTCAGCTACCCCGTGCTCAATGTTAACGCACGGGGCCCTACGTAACGTGATGATCTGCCCCCCCCCCCCCCCCAGTGGGAGCTCCCATTTGGGGGGCAGAACGATCACGTGATGGTTATGCCCCCTCTGAAGGGGGGCATATCTATCACGTGATAGTCATCCCCCCCTGAAGTGAGGGGCAAAACCATCACGTGATGGTTCTGCCCCCGGGAGCATGTCCACCATAGGGTATGATCTTCACGCCACACCGGCGTAGCTCCAGTTTAAATGATGCTACACTCAAAACAAGGGCATCATTAGTTGCAGTAGACCATAGGCTTTGAAAAACTTACCTCGTGAGATTTCTCAGCACACTGGCTAAGAGGAGATAGCTTCGCCAGCCAGCGCGGCGCACATTTCGACGTACTTAGTACCTACTCCATTATAGCAATACTTCATGCTGGAAATGCAAGTGTGTGAATGTCGCTCACCTGCAGGTAAGGAAAAATTCACACCTTTACCCCGTTAACTGTACGAATGGAATGTCGCTCACCTGCAGGTGAGCGACATTCATACATTTGCATTTCCAAATGATTAGAGGAACAAGAAAGACTGCCAAGTTTTTACCTGCTTTTATTGTTGCATATTTATTCTACTTGATAGCATGTCATGAATATAGGTAAGGTGAAGTTGAAAGCATTATGAAAAGACAGACACTAAGAACTTCAAATGTCGACTAGACAGCGATAGACGAGCCGCGGCGCCTAGAGGTAGTACAAGTGCCTGAAATAAATAAAGATTGAATGACTTGTCAACATAAGAGGTTCAATTCATACGTTAAATGCTTTGTCAAGCACAATAAACATTTGTTTCTAGCAGGCTAAAGCTTTTAGCAAATCCAAATGCTCTTACTATCGACGAATGAAAGGCAAGGAGGTCGATAAGGCGAAAGAACCGGACGAAAGAAATAATAAACTAATATTTTTTCACATAAGCAGACGGATCACAGGGCTTCTGGGCCATCTTGGTTTTCAAACACTCGGCTGCGGCGCGGGAACAGCCGAACTTGTTGTCGGGTGCAGTATGAAAAATTTCTCGGCCCTCCAGAATACCTTTTTTTATTATTTTACAATATTTTAATTTTTTTAAATATTTTATTCAAAAACTATTTAAAAAGTAATAAAATATTCAGGGGGGACCTTCCGGTGAGGGGACCTTCCGGCACCTACCCGTTGGCAAGGCAGGGTAATAACATATGAAGCAGCAACTAAAGGTATGAACAGCGGTGAATGATGTAATTGCTGGGTTAAGCTTTTTGTTAAAAGTTGTCAAGGATAAGCAATTTGTAAAATGAGGTCCTTGTGATAAATTTGTAAAGGTTGATATATGATTAGTTTGCAAGTTCATCTTTTAAATATTGGTGTTGGAGATGGAAATTGAAATGAAAGTGTGTGTGCTCTATTCATTAGCCAAATGTTTATAACAAGACAGGCACGAGGATCACAGAATCAAATTATGGCACTACGTCTGGTAGTCTCACCAACAATGCAAATTTTGTTTGAATATCATTTGACTTTAATTTTTAAAACATTAAATCATTGATGATTCAGATATTTTTTTTATTGTTGGCATCAAACAACTACATACACTATTAACAGTAGTTACTCATGAAATTGTATTTTGAAATAATTTAAAATCAGGTTTGCGCATGGCAAAGTTGCTACAGGCATGTCCAGGAGACTCATTTACGGGTAGTGAAAGCAATACTCTGCAATTTGAAACTAAAACAAACAAGAAAATAATAAATTAGATTAATAAGAAATCCCAAAATAGTTTTTGTACCACCATTCAACTTACTATATCCTTTGGGCTGGCATAAGTGGCGATAAGTGGGCAATATATACTTTACAGCTGCAATCCAAACCTCCATAATGTGTTGACCCCACCTGCAATAGTGACCAAAACTACACAACAAGAACAATAAGACAATGCAATCATTACTGAATGAGAGTAAGTTTATTCTCATATGCTTATAAAGTTGATTTTGACTAAGCAGCAATAGAAATGGAAAGTAGCCTAATCATATTTCCACTAAGCAGCAATGTAAATGGAAAGTAATCCAATTTCCACTACCCAGCAGAACATTGGCGTAAGAACTAGACCCATTGACACCCCCACACAATCAAGAAAAGTATTAACTAAGATTACGAGAACTACGAACCTTATCAGCGGATGATCTCAGCTGTCTTGGCTGGAACGGCCCTACCCTCCAAGTAGTTGCGCGCTTCGCCGCTAGGTCGCAGCAGGCGGCGGCATCTGCCGGCGCAGCCAGCGCGCTACGAGCGGGGCAGCAGGGCCGGCTTAAGTTTTGCTGAGCCGGTGTTTAATTGACTCGCGCGGGCAGCTACAGACCGTTGCACCCGTGGGTCACACCCCGAACTTCTCACTCGCTGTGTATCAGACTAGGTAGATGTAGCCAGACCACGTCTCGCGTAACAGGCTTCGCGATATCTCACGAAACACTGTTGCGCTGTGACGCGCCTGGCATACATCTACCTAGGCCTGCGGCGCTGACACCTGAGTCGGGTATCGCAAATATGAACACAAAGATACGGGCCTCCGGCCCGTCAACTTCCCGTCACTTCGACTATACATGCAGGGTTGTACTTTTTTTCGCTTGTTTTCGTCAAAAACTCCATGTGGCGCCTAAACGGTTAATGATAGAGCCAAACGGACGAAATTTTCGCCCACGGGGCTCTACTTTGATGAGTTACCCCTTAGAAAACATTAAAAAAATATTTTT
>NW_026267357.1:83865-99143 GCF_000697945.3 Frankliniella occidentalis | reverse complement strand
CAAAAGTGGCCCCAAAATAAATATATTATTCTTAGACAATATTTGATGGTCTCCTAAGGGGTGAATCGTAAAAGAAGAACCCTCTAGTCCAAAATGTCGTCCGTCTGGCTTTTACTGTTTCTTTACAAAAGGGAGTTTTTAGCCCGCCCTTCTGCTTTAGAAAAGCTATCTAGCAGGCTTATGCAAACGACCTCGTGTGTGTCTGTGTGTCTGTCTGTCTGTTCCACTAGAAGGAGATGTGCTAGAGACTTCAAATTTTCAGGGCATCTTAAGGTTCGCTCCTAGAAAACGAAACGCCTACGGCAAATCCTGGCAACCACCCCTAAAGGGCTAAAAGGGGGAATCAAAGAAAATGGGGAAGGTCAAAAAAGTCAGAAAAAATATTTTGTTTATGATCCCCTTAGGGGTAACTCGTCAAATTAGAGCCCTATGGGCGAAAATTTTGTCCGTTTGGCTCTATCTCTAACCGTTTAGGCGCTGGAGGGTCTTTTTTGACGAAAATAAGCTTAAAATTGCTGTAGTGAACAATAAGTTGTTGAAGAAGGCCCAAAACCGCTAAAGAGGAAAGAAACTCCCTCCCCCAACCTCAAAAACGTTTTCTAAGCAGAAGGGTGGGTTGTAGTCGCGGTGCTTCACCGTTACATCCCTTTCTCGTGTCTACGGGGAAAATTTCAAGGACAACGAGCTTTGCGGGCCGCAGGCCCGTTGCATCATTTGATTATGTTCTTCACCAAATCGCGTGACAGAAATGGTCGGGCCGCAGCCCGACCATCGCCGCCGGCAGGCCAAGCAGGCCCGGCCCCTGCCGAACGGAGTTGCCGGCGCAGCAAAGCGAAGCTGGCAACTTCGTTTGGCGGAAGGGCGGGCCT
Organism: Frankliniella occidentalis; assembly: GCF_000697945.3. Classification (NCBI taxonomy): domain Eukaryota; kingdom Metazoa; phylum Arthropoda; class Insecta; order Thysanoptera; family Thripidae; genus Frankliniella; species Frankliniella occidentalis. Next base: position 98,274 of record NW_026267357.1, on the reverse strand, counting down.
GCTTGTTCTTGCTAAAATGGCCAAATAAACAGAACTGTTTTTATTTTTTTTTCTGTAGTACACTTTTGTCTGAGAAGTTTGCCGTCGGTTTAAAATTTTCTTCTAAGGAGGAGAGTGGGCTTGGCGGCACATCATTAATAAACTGTGTACACTCCCATGCAAAAAAAATAAATAATCTAAATCAAGAATCTATCTTGAAAGCAGATGATACAATTTTAAGAATAATAGGTCCGGTTCTAATTTTTTTCTCATATTTAGCTGTCATTTGTTTATGGTTGCTTGTTACTTGCAATTTCGTAATTCGGCGTACAAGTGGCGTTGAGGAGGAGAAAAGGCGCGGGCATCGGTGGGCTAGTATTGTTGTGCAGGGACGGGGGGCGGGGAGCATGTAGTATTGTTAGGCAGGGTGAGGGTAGGGTAGGCGCGAACCTCACTGTTATTCAACGAATGTGACGTCACATTCTATTTAATGTGAATCGCGTCACGTTCGTCCAAATGTTGTGTCACATTCGTTTAAACGTGAATCGGCCAATGCCTGGGCCCATTTAAGCATCAATTCACGTGAAGTCATGTTCAAATGAATGTGACACAATATTCAAACGAATGTGACACGTTTCACATGGAAACAAATGTGACGTCACATTCGTTGAATAACAGTGCTCACTCACTCGGACACGGTTCCCCAGCGCCAAAGAAATTGTTTTCTGGTCTGCATTAAGTTCTCTTGTACTCATGTAGAGTAAAAGCTAGCTGACACCTTAAAGTTACTTGTATATTCTTTATGTTTAGTCAAAAGGTTTTTAAGGTATCATCTGCTAAAAAACAAAAAAAAAACAAAACAAAAAAACATTTATTTCGTTGTTCGGAGTCATTCAGAGTATGCCTGGACGTATATTGAACTTCTTCTGGGTCTAGTCTTACATATCCTTTCATTGGTGTGTTATTGGTTTCACAAGCTAACATCAACAACTTAGAAGGGATTTGGCATAACTTCCATGTATTCTACAAACTGCGGCACACACCATGAGAGAAGGGCGCCCTGGAGAAGAAGCTTAACCCCGGCCGGAGCGTGCGCCGCGGGACGGGGGACCAGCCTGTGAGCGCAAATGAAGAGCTACGGCCTTTTTTTAACGTGCGCCAGAATGGCGAATGACTGACGAATCGGCTCATGTAACTGTCATACCTGTAAGTTCAAAAGTAAGGGCACAGGGGCCCGCCCAAGGGCTGGCGCGGCCCGCGCCGGGGGCTCCGGCAAGGCTGCCTGCCGCATGTTATACATGTTGTACACCTTGTAAGTGAAACAAGGTATTAACCTCTCCGGTATGAGTGACGAAACGCCCTGGCGCATCGGCACACCGAACAGCGCCTCGTACGGACTCCTCCCCGTCCCCTCGTGGACGCCCGGTTTTTGGTGTTGGCCACCCACTTTTGCCCCTCCGCCCACTTGTTGGTCCGGTGGGTGAGCATCCAGGCATTTAACATATTTTGGATGTCTTGGTTTGCTCGCTCAACCGACCCCTGGCTCTGGCTGTGTCGGGGCTTCCCTAATAGCGAAGAACACGTTAGAAAACCAGAGGCAGCGTAGAGGCGTGGGTACGTGCCCGCGGTGGCTCACCATGAACAATCTTCATTCCCTGCCAGATGCGGCACAGGGACTCCACGACCGCGTTGGCGAACTCCCGGCTGTTGTCCGACTGTAGGACGGTGGGTGCGCCGAACTCCAGGAATATGGGGAGGATGTTCTCGGCCACCAGCACGGCGGACTAATGCTCCAGTGGACGCAGATGGACGAATTTCGTGAGATGGCCTTGGACGACCATAATCCAACGAAAGGCGCGATCTGGGCTACTCTGAAAGTCTATCAGGTCCACCTGGGTTCGATCATTGAACGCGGAGAAGACCAACGGCCGGACCGTCAGTTCTCTCCGCCTCGTTTTTTTCTTCCCCAGGCAGACCCCACAGAGATCCAGGAAGATGTTAATAGCCTCCACTGAAACGTTCTTGTAATCCTTTTTGACGTGCTCGAACATGCGATTTCTTCGGCCGTGCTGAAGGTCCAGATGAGCTTGTAGGAGGATGTCGAATACACCCAAAAAAGTGGATACTTGATTTGAGTACGGTACTTGACAAGTTGAGGCCCAGGACTTGGTTTAAGAATTTCTTTAGATCAAATTGAGTAAAATATTCTCAAAACAGGTGCCTGTCCTTAACTTGTCAAGCACCGGAACTCAAATCAAGAATCCACTTTTCTGGGTGTAGCTCGGAGTTGCGCACGAAGAATCGCATCTTGGTCTCGTTGGGTTTTAGAGGCACGATCAGGTGCTCTTTGCCTTCGACGGTAACAACCCCAAACCTTCCAGTTCTTCTGTTTATTTGCCCTCCACTCAACGTGTCTGATTTACTTTTGGCTTCTTTGGTTTCTCTTAAAAATTTATCGTAGAGTGCGTCAACAAAATAACTAATATTGTCTTTGGACTTCTTCTTTGTAATTGTTTCATCCAAGCGGCGGTCGAAATCTTCTGTTTGTGGGAGGCCTAAATTGTCCATTTTTATTTATTTTGTATTCTAAATGTCACTTGAAATTTTCAATTTAGAAGGGTGTTAAAGGGTGGGGCCGGATGGGTGGGGTGGAAGGATCCGTGGTAACAGAAGCCAACAGTCGCACTGCCAGCCGCTACTGTCCAAGGTCCTACAGTAGGTTGTGTCACTTGGGGTATCGTGCTCTCATTGGTTGACGGATCGTGACGTCACCGTCAGTACTCTCGCGCCGCAGTTCAAATAGCTGATCAAGTGTTCACACAATTTTACTCACAATATTCATTTAAAGGAAAAATAATGTTGAGAATATCATTATTTTGTCCCCTACTTAGATATTGCACCACGTTTGGACTTGGATGGTCGTTCTGTAGCAAGATATAAAACGGATGACATCTGTCAGAATCTGCCGGCCGCCGGTGCGAGAAGGGCGGCCATATTGGATGAGAGGTTAGGTTGACTCTTGTCCGTTACATATCAGTTCGCAAACAAACGATCCGGTTGAAATTCATCATTCGAAGGATAACCCACACCTTGTTTATGCCACACCGATAGTATATTTTTATAGTCCGTTCGGTTAATTACTGTTAAAATAAAATTGAGTTGACAGCTATTTTCAAATTTGGCGCGAGCGAACTGACGCTGACGTCACGATCAGTCAACCAGAGAGCACGATACCCCAAGTGACACAACCTACTGTAGGACCTTGGCTACTGTCCACCGGGCTTTTACCGTTTTTCACATCCTACACTAGCTTTTACCAAATCACAACGGTAAATGCTGCAATAATAAAAAAATTTCTGGCTTTGACCGGTCAAAGTCCGATTTTTAAACAGCATTTACCGCGGGGCATCGGTAAATCCGGGCTTGGACCGGGAAAAGCCCGGATTTACCGGTCCACGGGCTTTTACCGTAACATACACACTGTTTGCTGCATACATGATCGTGTACGCAATATTTGCTACATACATGTAGGTATAGTTCATTCGCTAAATGTAGACACACCGGCATCCCTCTAAACCCGAGGCCCCATTGTACGCGTCATTACGATGCGTGGAGCCCTCTCCCCGGCCCCCGCCCGACCCCTGGCTAGACCTGCCAACATCTTTTCATGGGGAGAGCGGAGGCCGGCGAAGCAGGCGCGGGTGTCTTCGGCAACTCTAGGCCGAGGGTTCGACCCTCGTAATGAGCGTAACCAAGCCGTTTATGAGGGCGACAAAGAAGGGCCAGCGATTGTTTCGATTTCCTTTGCGTGCCGGTGTGTCTACATTTAGCGAATGAACTATATTCACCAAATGATACAAACATGTACGCACTTAGGTGTCCAGAGGACTACGCACAAAAACGTGTCATTTAATAGACAAATAGTGCTTATTAGATGGCACACAATGTTGCTTACAGTAATTGTTCTTTCCTCTAATACAAATTTGTTGTAAAACAAGAAAGAGATATAAACGTTTCCTAAGGTGTCTAAAAAAAATTGTCATATGCTTGAGTTTTTCGTTACGGAGGAGTGGCAAACAGCTTTTTTTTTTTAGGTTGATTGTTGGAAAGCACAGTTTTTGCACACTTTTTTTAGGGTAGGTCGGAAAAACTGTGCTTGAATGGGTCCCGCCAACTTCACGGAGGTCGAAAACGGCGCAGGCCTAGGTAGATAGATGCATGCCAGGCGCGTCGCAGCGTAACAGTGTTTCGTGAGATACCGCGAAGCTTGTTACGCGAGACGTAGTCTGGCGTACATGTATCTAGTTTTAGGCTCCCTTGTTTTATCCTATCATGACAAAACAATGTTTATGTTTAAGAAGTGTGCAGCTTACTAGCGCGAAGTTAATATACGTTGTTTTCCTAGGTTCGTGAATGATCTGGAAAAGACCTTGTCCTCCATTTCGCTGGCGCAGCTCCTCGAGTCGCTCTCCGCCATTTGTTTGCAGGGCTATCGATTCACAGCTGCCCCGGTATGCACACTTGTTATTTGTAAAATACCCTAAATGTCTCGCGGGTCCCTAGGCTCCACAGTAGAACAAATGAGTACAAAGTGCGCTAAAATAACTTTTTGGTCAAAAATGATTCAGAAAGGCAAGAAATACTCGTACACGAAGCAGATTCAGATTTCGACGAAACGTGCGATATCGCCATCTACGCTCCTGACCGGAACCGGACGTACGATATTGGGATTCCCTGTGAACAAGTAGCTTACGGAATAGGAGAAAAAACCGTGACTTTCTCAGTGGAAAGCCGTTTGAGAGCACTTAAAGTTTTCAAAATGCAAGAGAATGATATTGCACTAATCCCGAAAACGTTTGTGCTGTTTCTGAAGCAACTTTTACGGGGAATCCGAATATTAAAACATCCGGTTTCGGTCAGGAGCGAAATCTACATCAGCTTCGTACGTATATTTCTTGCCTATCTGAATCAGTTTTGACCAAAAAATATTTTTGGTGCACTTTAGACCCTTTTTAGCCCGCTCTTTTGCTTAATAGCTATAAGCGGGCTTATGCCATCGCCCTTGTGTCTGTCTGTCTGTTCCCCAAGAAGGACGTGAGCTACAGGTCTGAAATTTTCAGGGTATTATTGTTGTCATTTCTGGACAACGAAACGGTTGGTGCAAATCCTGGCAACCACCCCTGAGTGAACCGAAAGGGGTAACAAAGAAAAAGGGGTGGGCTAGAATGTCGTCCGTGGGGCTTTCACTGTTTACTTACAAAAGCGAATTTTTAATACTTAAATGGCCATATTTTTATTTTTTTCAGGAGTACACTTATGTCTAGAAATATGCCGTCGGTTCAAAATTTTCTTCTAAGCAGAAGAGTGGCCTTATTGTATGGTGGCACATCACTAATAAAATGTGTACACTCCGATGCAAAAAACAGAAAAACAAACATTTATTTCGTTGTTCGGACACGTTCGGAATCATTCAGAGTATGCCTGGACGTATATTTAACTTCTTCTGGGTCTAGTCTTCTATATCCTTTCACTGGTGTGTTATTGGTTTCATAAGCTAACATCAACAACTTAAAAGGGATTTGGCATAGCTTGCATGTATTCTACAAACTGCGGCGCACACAGCCAAAGATGTTCAGGGGTCCGTCCGAATTCTCCTCCGGTTGGATCCGGACGGTTCGTTTCGGTTTGGTTTGTGGCCGTGGCGAGCCGCGCCAGCCGCTAGATCGCCAGATGACGTAAACTACACACACATTCACATTCGTCATTCATACATCGTGTGATCGTTGGGCCCGTCGGTGTTCTAAAGGTCTAGTTTCCATTAGATTTTACTTGTATAGTGAGTTTAAGGGGAGGGTATACTGAAATCCTTAAAATCTAAACAAGAGACAATTTCAAAAAAGTGGTTTATAATAGTAGTAGTACTCACTTTAAAAACTCATTTAAGCTATAGCATGGCCAAATCCATCAAAAACCTTTGCGCATAGAACTTTTTTAACTTAAAAGTTTACGTAACTTTGAAAACTTCTGTGCGCACAGTTTTTTGGTAGACTTTTGGCATTCTATACCTTAAATTAATCCTCAAGGTGCATACTACAACAATTATAGAGTACTTTTTTGATTTTATCTCTAGTTTAGATTTTAACTTGATTAATTCATTAAACTAGGTGATTTATCAATTTTTTCAGTATACTCTCCCCTTAAGAGATGGCATCGAGTAAATCCTAGAAAAAGGCAGTGATGTGGAGTACGAGATGTGTAAGTGCCTCAAAATTAAACTGTTGCACCTCGCGCTTATGATATTCTTGACTATTCAGGGACCGAGGAGGTGCGAAAATTGATACAGACACGGATAAAATATGATTTCATGTTCACCGGCCTGAAGGGAAATGTAGGGAGAGGATGGTAGTAAGTAGTTTATTCTTCTTGAAGTTTTATACTTTTCTTACAACAGCTGACAAATTGCAACCTTCACAGGAAAGTCATCCAAGAATGCGGCATCAAAAGATCTAATGACTCCAAAATTCATCGAAAGTGGCCAGACACAGTGCAGAAATTTAAGGTACAGTTCTTTTCAAACAGGTAGTGAGACTGTCCGAATAAGCTTACTTATACATTTTAATTTCCAGGATCTAAGGGATCCCTCTGCTCGCAACACTGGTCGAAGCACAGAGGACGGGGTGGGTTCCATACATGATATGGACTCCGAAGTTTATGAGATGCTTTCTAAATATCACGAAGATAAGCATACCCTCCACCCACCTGTGCTGTTTGATTCTTCCCTGCAGGAGCCTGGACCAAGCGGGTCCCTTGCAACTGGCAAATCACATTATTTGGCTGGCCTTCCAGCAGACTACATAGTGCAAGGAGAAGGAAAAGTGAAAAGTGTGACAGGCAAGGAAGAAAATGACAGTGAAAAAGATAAGGAAAAAAATGACAGTAAAAACGGCAAGGACAAAAATGACAGTGAAAACGACAAGGACAAAAATTACAGCGAAACAGGCAGTGGACAACAGGAAGTGCAAGTAACTGCAAGTAACTGCACAGGGCAGCAACAAACGCTGCAAAGAATTTTATAAAAAGAAGACTCAGAAGGTGAAGAAACCAAGAAAGGAAAATGAGGATGATTTGCTAAAGAAATATCTGGAAGAAAGCATGGAGGATTGAAAGAGGGAAATGTCTCTGCTGGTGAATGTCCTGAAAGACATGGCGCAGAAGTAGATGTTTGATTTTTTCTATAATCTATATTTAGTCAGGGAACTTGTTCTACTCAAGAACTTTTCTTTTTGGATTTTTTGTGTGGAAACAATGCGTTTCCAGGCTCATTTTGTAATTTTGTGATATTTTTGATGATGTGAATAGTTTATAGTCCTAATGTATTTGTAGTTTCCTTTTTTTTTTCGTGATATTGGACTGACGAATCAAAGACTGATTATAACATGTTATTTTTTTGACTAAGTATTTGTAAGTAGAACATACTTTTGAATTACAAACAGGTAATACCAAATTGAAATGGCTAAGACATTCATCTGTAAATCATTTATTTCTATGGTTCTTCATCATCTTGCCTCTCCAAAGCAGCTTGACGCCTTCCTAAGTTGTGTGCCAAGCATATCAGATTTCTGTAGGCTAGATCATCTCTCTCAGGTATTGGAACTTCCTGCCTCCTTCTTCTAATGCGATGTTCGTGTTGGTTGGATGATGCCGCCTGCATCCAGACAGATATTGTGGAGTGCACAGCAGGCAGTAATGACTTTCACAGTTTTTCTAATTTTCACTTCCACTGCTCTGTGAAACATTACTCTCCACCTTGTTTGTAGCACTCCGAAAGCTCTCTCCACCACAGCTCTTGCTTTGCTGAGATGGTGGTTAAGCTCTGCTGCTCTTCATTCAGACGATCATCTCTGTATGGGTTGATAAGAGTAATGGGGTCTCTAAGACATGTGTAGCCCCCATCATCAATAATGAAAAATCCTCTGGGTGGATAAGCTGCTTCTCGGTAGAGCCCACTGTGCCTCAAAACCCTGAGATCGTAGCAACTTCCTGGACAGCCCACACAAATGTTAATGAAACGGGCATTGTGATCCACTAAACCTTGAAGGTTGATAGAATAATACAGCTTCCTGTTTATATATTCTCGGTTCCTCTCAGCAGGATCACAAATGAAATAGATTTGGCACCCATCTATTGCCCCTACACACAGAGAAAGCTAGAGAGTCAGCCATAGCACCAAATCTTTCACCAACCATTTCGACGTTATCAGGGCTCTTAATTACTTGGTTCACCGCTCCAATTATTCGGTCCAACAGAAGTTCAGTGATGTCACAAGCTGTCGATCTAGCTAGGTCAAATTTGTTTCCACAAGTCCGGAAAGACATTCCAGCCGCCAACCAGTAAAGAGTTACTATCACCTTTAAAATGAAAAAGAACTGAACCGACATATAGAATGGAGATTAATTAAAATGAAACTGGAACATTACTGTAGTACTAACAGCTAATTCCAAGGAGACCCATGGTCTCCTTTAAAATTGACTGCATTAGTGCATGAAAAGCCTCAGGGGAGAGCCGGCCATTTTTTTGGAAACTATTTCTTTCCAAAGTCATTAGAGCGCTCACTCTGCGGTTGAGGACTAAAGTGCAGTAGATTAAGCCTATCTAGAAGGAAAAAACGTGTTAGTAGAAAAAAATATTTAATAGCAGACATCATCATTAGTAATACTTATTCTGAAATGCCATCTCTGTATTCTACTACGGTTTAATCGTATCACAATTAGCTCCTCTACTTCTCTTGCTGCCTGTATCATTCTGTTAAGCGCAACAAGAATGCCCACAGGAGCTAACGGAGCCATTGCTTATTTTTTACAAAAACAAATTATATTATTGCTCTAGACTTTACTTCTTCAAGCTTCCTGAGGGGAATGCACGAATGTGAATGTGTGTGTAGTTTTTTAGGTCATTTGGCGATCTGGCGGCTGGCGCGGCTCGCCACGGCCACAAACCAAACCGAAACGAACCGTCCGCATCCAACCGGAGGAGAATTCGGACGGACCCCAGCGCATGAAAAGAAAACTTCGTTTGTTGAGTTTTGATTACGAAGTAGACTAGACAGCAAAGGTACCTGGCAAAAAGGTGGTTCAAAGGAAGCCATCAGGCCGAAGCCCCGTTTTCCGATAGAAACTACATTACACCATGAAAATGGCCTTCGGCCCGTCCCAAACGCCGCCGGCAGGCCAAGCTAGGCCCGTTCCCTGCCGAACCGAGTTGCCGGTGGAGCGAAGCGGAGCTGGCAACTTGGTTTGGCGGAAGGGCGGGCCTGCTTGTTTGTAATGCATTGATATTTCATGATGCTGTGATAATCATCGCCGAAAAAGTGCAGCTCACATTTAAATTTACTTTCTTTAGCGCCTTAGTCGCTCACTAATCTCGTGACGTGCGTAGCACATTTTACCGTTTATCCTTGAATTGCTTATACTATGCTTCAAATTAATAATGCAAATTACAATCTAAATCTGGCAGAGCGGTCAGCGCAAGAATCGGTCAATAGGTATTTTCTGTACGCGTGTAGGAGTTCGAAACATCGCATCGAGTAATATAAGCTATGATGTACTTGTAATCCTGAATCTGCCGTAATTTACACATATTTCCAGCCCTCCATTAGCGACGGTTTGCCGATGATCAACTACCTTCTTTGGCTCCTCATCCAGCTCTGGATTCTTTGCTGGAGTGGAGAAAACATAGCGACTAAGGTAAGTAGGAGTAGGTCCGGAAAGTTTGTATAAAAATGAGTCTTATGGTCCCTCAAGGAGTAACTCGTCGAAGTAGAACCGGTTTGGCTCTACCTCCGGTCTACTGCGACGTAGAGGTAGATAAGGTTAAATGTAAAAAAAAAAAAAACGGTTGTAACTCTACACATATTGTTGGCAATATTTTACACAATTCAATGTTTGTAAAATTACCAACTAAAGAAATTACTTTTTCTTTTGCAAACGTGTTTAAAAATTCAGAGTCCGTTTTCAAAACCATTGGAAACAATAATTTTAGAATCGATTACTAGCTTCTTTCCAAAAAATAATCTTATCACAGAACAACAATTGGGATACTAAAATTGTAAATCGACAACCGATGCTATTACGTTACTAGTTACTAAAATCAACAGCAGTAGGAAATGAAATTAAAAAAAAGGAAGCAGCCATCATTTTAGACTTCAGTCGCATTCGATTTACACTCTTATCCATTCTGTATCGATATGATATAAGAGGTATACAATATGATTTGTTAAAGTCTTATCTTACAAAAAGGTATCAATGTGTTAAATTGCAAGACTTAAAAAAGAATGGTATCATTGTAAACATAATGGCTGACCCACTAGACGTAGAATATGGGATTCCACAAGGTTCAATCATGTGACTATATTTGTTCATAAAATACACAAACTGTATTCCATATTTGATCAGAACTTGGAGCGGAAGCCATTATGTAATACGCAAGTCGTCCCTTAAACTGAGAATTAATTATGAGAAATCTGAATTTAGTAGATTTTTACGTTAACGTAAAATGGGAAAAGTCGTTACATAACGGCATTGGGTTGTTGTAGAACAACCTCGATTGTTCAGTAACAATAAAAGTTGTTCAAGAACAACAAAAGTTGTTCAGGCGGAAAAATAACAACTGTCCAATCACAATAAAAGTTGTTCAGCAGCAACGAAAGTTGTTCAGGAACAACATTGCTGTTTTGCAACAAACATTGCTGTTTTGCTAAAACTTTTATTGTTCTCGTACAAAACTATTGCTTGTCTACAACACTGTCATCAGTAAGAGAGTTGTTCTTCAACAACTCTTTTTTACAGTGTGCTTTGCAGAAAACAAAGCAATTCTTCGTTGTGGTCCCTGTGTTACTGTTATTCAAAATTCTAATTAAGAATGTGTTCAGGTACGTTCAACGCTATGGCCATGGCATGTCCGAGTCACTGTCGCAGATAAACAGAGATTACTCTTCTCAAACATGAGCGGGAGAAATTAGAAGGCTACCCGCCTTCCAACAAATGGGGAAGTGTTGTGTGTATTTTACAATAATTTGCGGACCAAAGGCATGACACAGCGGGAAAGTGCTGTTCAAACACTTGCTCAAGTTCAATCATTTTGGAAAAGAACTTCAATTCCAACAAGACAAGATCATAACAGTGTCAAAGCTATGGGAAAACTGTATGCCGAGCACAGAAATTTAATGAAAAGTTATGGACGAGTTACTAAAAAAAGGAATGAAGCCTCAAAAACTTTTGACAAGGCTTTCGACATTTCAAGAAGTGACGCCGTTGCGTACCTATAGAATATGCAATCACGACAGCAAAAAGTCCAGCAAATATAGGAATGTTCAAAGATGATTTGGTCTTTTTCAGTAATCAACTGTCTGAACGAAAGGCTGTCATTCCCTCTAGAGTTGCAACCGCACGGCAAGTTAACAGTGACTGTAGTCTTACAATAAGGGAACATAAACGTCAAAATAACAGGAGATAGTTGATTTTTTAAAAAGCAAAATAAGGGTCTCTAAGGTAAGGAACTGCGGGTAAGGGTAGGTTTTTGATTGCCATTTTTATCGCAAAAACTTTCCTTTATGTACTATTGAGGGGCTATTTTTGTTGTTAGACGAAAGAAACCCTCAAATACAACGCCGCACTCGGGTTTAGCACACAAATTTACGTGGAAGGGTGAAAGAGATGGTTACATGGATCAATAAGTGACGCTCAGGGCCACTTTTAGCAATTCTTTAACGTGAAAAACGTGCCCGCTCGGTCTCCCCCCCCCCCAAAAAAAAAGGATTTTTGGCCCGCCCTTCTGCTTTAGAAAAGCTATCTAGCGGGCTTATGCAAACGACCTCGTGTCTGTCTGTCTGTGTGTCTGTCTGTTCCACTAGAAGGAGATATTCAAGAGACTTCGAATTTTCAGTGCATCTTAAGGTTCACTCCTAGAAGACGAAACGCCTACGGAAAATCCTGGCAACCAACCCTACGGGGCTGAAAGAGGGTATCAAAGAAAATGAGTAAAGGTCAAAAAATTCAGAAAAAAAAATATTGCTTTAAGATCTTGATCTCCTAAGGGGTAACTCGTTCAAGAAGAATCCTGTGACCGAAAATTTCGTCCGTTTGGCTAACCGTTTAGTCGCTGGTGGGTCTTTTTTGACGAAAATAAGCAAACAATTGCTGTAGTTAACAATAAGTTGTGGAAGATGTCCTAAATCCGTAAAATTGTAAAGAACCCCGCCCCTCCCCTCCGAAAAAAAAGTTTTCTAAGCAGAAGGGTGGGTTGTAGTCGCGGTGCTTCACCGTTACACCCCTACTCGGGCAAATCTTAAGGACGACGGGTTTCAGCGGGCCGAAGTCCCGTTATCATTTGATGTTCTTCAGCAAACCGCGTGACAGAAATGGTCAGGCCGAAGGCCCGACCACCGCCGCCGGCAGGCCAAGCAGGCCCGGCCCCTGCCGAAAGGAGTTGCCGGCGGAGCGAAGCGAAGAAAGGTTTTGCGATAAAAATGGCAATTAAAAACCTACCCTTACCCTCAGTTCCTAACCTTAGAGACCCTTATTTTGCTTCCGTTATTCCGTTTGGCGGAAGGGCGGGCCTGCTTGTTTGATCTACAATTGTTCGATAGATTGTAAGTTAAACCGCTTAACACTAACAGTACTTATTCATTTGTCGAGGTCAAAAGTCATCACACACCCACTTATAAGTGGGGACTGAGAATTAAAAAAGACAACGGAACAGCTAGACTTCTAAACTGGTAACATAAAATATGAAAAATACAAAATGGAATATGCCAATAACTTTACCATTTCGATTTTTAGTGTCACTTTTATCTCACCCCACCCCCTTCCTTCACTCCTGCTTCCCTGGCCTTCCATCTACCTTACTGTGTTCTTTAAAACATTACCTCTGAGAATTTTAGCACACTGACTGACTAACGGTCGTTCAGCCGCTAAAAGCTGCTGCACGTTCTTAAACGTAATCCAGTTTCTTGCTAAACGAGTTCGACCTGCATCTCCATCTCCAGTTATTTTAATGTTATTTTGCCTTATATTTTGGTCTACAGTCACTGCAAACATGCCGTCGAGAAACGACAAAAATACATCATATCTTGCGCGTTCCTTTCCACCCGCACTGTAAAATGCTTACCAACTATATTCTTTCCAACGTTGCAAACAATTTGCGAGCTTTGTATTGCAAAGAATTAGCTCGTATTGCAAAGAAGTTCTTTGCAAGCTGTCAGAATCCTTGCAAACAATGTGTTTACATTGCAAAAAAATAATTTGCAAGCGTGCGAAGAGCTAGTTCGTATTACAATGCTTGAAAATTCTTTGCAAGCTTCAAAGAAAATAGTTTGCAATACGAACATATTTTGTGCAAGCATTTTGCAGTGTGGGCACTGCTGAAAACGGTCTGGCTGGCAGGAGGTTTCTAAGAAAGACTCAGTTAATGCAGTTTTCCTATGCAACTGAGTTTTTCTTAGCAGCCTGCTCCTGCCGGCCGGTTTTCAGCAGCGGTCGCTCGGCCAAGCCACAGACATACCCACCAGCTATGCATGCCCACTCAGAAATTGTGTTTTCCTTGTGCTTAGAGCAAAAACTTGGCGGAAGTCGCAGGGCGCTGTAACTGGATGGGTAGTAGCCGAAACTTCCAGAAGGATATGCAGATGGTGATGCTACGAGCTCAACGTCCCTTGACACTCACAGCCTTCAAGATGGTGAAATTGAACTACCCAGTTTACTTAGACGTAAGTAATTACAGGGCACTTGAATCACAGCAGCGGCAAGCCCTTATTTAACGGATTGACTTAAATTGTTCTTATAATTTTTCAGATAGTTAAAAACTCTTACTCCTTATATACCTGTATGTTACGCATGAAGTCAGAAAAGCCAAGAAAAGGCAGAGGAAACACAATGTAGCCCTTTCCGTAATTGTGTATACACAAACTTCACAACCTGCCCTTTTGTTTTGAAAAAGCAAATAAACGAGCTAGTCTTCACTCTAAGCTTGTTACGAATCAGCAATAGAGTTAAGATTTTTTTGACACAAAAATTAATTGAACTTTTACATAGGGTCCAAAAATACTTGGAAATTCTACCTGCGACGTGCCTGTTATTTGTGGGAATAGAATCTGCAACATCCTGTGAGATGCGTTTCTGAACCAACGACAATCAATGTAAAATCGAACTTTATTGTTAAAGAGCGCTAAACCAGCAGTGTCGAAATGACATTGTCCCGTTTCTGGTTCATGTAAAAATCCTTGTGCACAGTTGAATTTGTTTTTATTTAAACTTGTTATACATTTTTTCATTGTAATATCGTTGTTCGAGACATTATTAAGCACCATCATCTTCTCCCTAAAATGTTAAAAGTGGCGTACATACGTCCATAGTGTCCTTCCGCTTGGTCGAGCCC
>NW_026267357.1:74639-76263 GCF_000697945.3 Frankliniella occidentalis | reverse complement strand
AAAAATTAAGATAGGTCACAACAAGGAAAAGGAAAGAGAAAGTTGCCTCAAAGATTCAAAAACGTCAACCTGATTTTTGTTGTTAAGTGCACTGACCAAATACAATCAATAAAACTGAGATGCTGCAAAATATGTTATTTTCATCTGACTGTAAGGTTGTATCACCATAAGAGAAATAACAGATGACAGATCTACCTTACACAGGTTATTCCTGCCCTCTGTTATTTCAACTAGCTATATGTACGCCAGACCACGTCTCGCGTAACAGGCTTCGCGATATCTCACGAAACACTGCTACGCTGCGACGCGCCTGGCGCACATATAGCTAGGCCTGCGGCGCTGACACCCGAGACGGGGTAATAGGAGTGTACATACAATTTTTCGAAATGAAGTCTTTTTAACGATTTAATCGACCAATTTGATCATTTCACCTCTTTTTTGTCAAGAAATGCCCCCTAGCACCTAAACGGTACAAGATAGAGCCAAACGGACGAAATTTTCGCCCAAAGGGCTCTACTTTGACGGTTTACCCCTTAGGAACCCATAAAATAATATTTGATAAAAATACATTTTGCGACCTGTAGTTTTTGATTTTTTAAAAAGTCAATTTTTGAGCTAGAGTGCTCATCTTCGAACTCGATCTGTCTTTTTATGAAACAAAACGACCCTGAAATTCCCAGATCGATATCTCAATTCTTTCTCGAGTTATCGTGCGTACAGACGGACAAACAGACGGACAGAATGAAACTTTTCCGGTCAGTGGAGTAATGGGCTTCGCTAATCGCTCAGCCAATGAGCTATGTTAACGTTGATGGCCAGTTGGCGGGGGTTGGTCTACGAGTGTTGCGCCTGATCTCCAAATCTGACATAGCGAAGAGTTCGGAGGTTAAGTGTTACTGTGGAGACGAACAACAATCCTACTTATGACACCTCGTGATCTACGCGGGATTAGCATCAGGAACAACATGCAAGCGTAGAAGGGAATCGGTACGAAGACTGTCCGAAAACCGGTGAAGACATGCACCGATTTTCGGTCTCATCGCAAATATCCGATATGGTGCGTTTTCGGCGCATTTGATGTCCGTTTTTGTTCAACCCCATTTTTCGGTCGAAAATCAACCGAAAATCGGTTTCTCTTTTAACAGTGTGGTTAAATGACATGTGTTTGAATAATTGTAACTATGAGTAAAAGTTGCCATTGCCGGGGAATACCCACTAAGTAGTTTCTATAAGGCGCTTGCCTCGCTGTTGGTTTTGTTATTGTGGTGACTTCTGAACGAAGAGCCAAACACTAACCATCAAGTTTTGACGACTTCCCTCTCTTCTAATTTTCGACGCTCAATCTATTGAAGTGATTAATTAAAAAATTATTTCTTCGTGTGCATACGATTGTTCGTTAGAACTTCAGGGGCCGATTAACGCGTTAGCGTTAGAATTTTTTTCTATGGTTTCCTTAGGGATATCTTTCCTTACGATAGCCCTTCGGGCCACAAATTTTCGTCCGTTTGGCTCTATCTCTCACCGTTCAGGCGCTAGGGGAAGTTTTACTCACAAAAGTGGCCCCAAAATAAATATATTATTCTTAGACAATATTTGATGGTCTCCTAAGGGGTGAATCGTAAAA
>NW_026267357.1:64416-69313 GCF_000697945.3 Frankliniella occidentalis | reverse complement strand
CCCCCCTCCACACACACACACTTACAAACGGGTGGCAGCGCAGCGCACAGCACAGCGTGGCCACGCGCATTGTGCTGCGTTGGCGTGTCGTCTCGGGCGGGCCGGGTGGAGTTATTTGCTGCGCTAAGCGAGTGGATCGGCGGGACTTGGCGAGCCGTATGAGAACTGTGAGTTGAAGGTGACGACCAGTGACGACGCCCTGGACCGGACTCACAAGTCTCCAGATAAACAAGTGAGTGAACCTAACCTCCTGTATAGTGTATTTCGTCTGATTTCCAATCAGGGGCCTCTACGTCAGACAAAATATACCATACTCGTGGCCGGCTCTGATTCTGATTGGCCGAGGCTTTGTGATGGTAAAGAAGCAGACGGTATTCTTCCTTTTCTCTTCCAGCAAATACCTCATTTGATAGTGTTCAATGCGCCATTTGCCCCATCGAACTGTAATTTGAATGTTGCCGACGTCACTCAGCCTTTTCTCCAGGACGTTCCACGGCCACTGCTGCAGCTTATCGAGACCCTCCGCGCCCGCCGGCCTGAGCATGGAGTCGGCACCTGCATGGAGGTCTACTACGGCGTGCAGCGGGCGCCCAAGTTCCTGCCGTGCGGGAACACGTTCTGCCTGCACTGCCTGCGGCGGTTGTCCGACAATAGCTGTCCGGCGTGCCGCCGGGTGAGTGTCCGGGGGATGAGGGTGTCCGCGGCAGCCTGCGCTTCCCTGCCCTTAGTGCCCTCCACTCACTCGTTCTGACCTTGACTCCCCGGAGCACTACACTGGGCCGCCGGAGGGACTCCTCACCAACTTCTTGGCGCTGCAGGAGCAGGAGGAGGCCAGACTGGGCAGGTGAGCTCGCTCGCGCGCAGCCGGCCGCGGCGGTGGAGTGTTGGTCAGCCTCATGGCCTGACTTGTGCCCCACAGCACTCCCCGCTGCTGGTGCTTGCACTGCCGCACCGCCCCGTCGCCCCGCTGCTAGGATTTCCCGGCAGCAAAATTTCAAATTTCGGCAAAAATAGCGGGAGCGGGCCTCAAGCATGCTTTCGCTCTGATAAACTACACCGTCTGGATGCAATGCGCAGGATCTGCTGTTATAGCCTTATGTACTAATCCAGTGTTGTTATTGTGCAGGACCGAGCAGCTGCACGGGAACGATCAGCTGCAGCTTCGTCCACACGTCCTGCAGCTGCACCCTCAACACCTGCAGGATGATGCCCTGGACGCCCAGCCCCCCGAGCTGCGCGCGCTGCCACCGGGACACGCCGGCCTGCAGTGGCTCAGGGTGGATTACCTCCCCCGCGCCACGACACAGTCCCTGCTGCGGGCGCACGGCGGCACGCTGGAGGAGCTGGTGCTGCTGGTGGGCACGGCGGGGAGTGATGAGTGTCCAAAGAGCTGCGGCGACCTGCACTCTCGCTGCTGCAGCAGAGCGGGCTGTCTTACAGATCAACGCATCTCTAGACACCGCCACGCCGGCACAGCGCTCTTTAACAGGTCACCACTGCTACCGACACCACCAAAGGTTTCCTGAATAGGTCCGAGGCCGATCCGGCGTTACGTCACCTCCGCGAAGTCGTACAAGAGCCACCCCCTCCCCCCCATCTCTCTCTTTCAAGAGCCGTATCCTTTTGTTGCAGTATTTGCTTTTCATATGTTCGGTGTTTTTATTTACGGTCCAGTCTGTATAAGACAAACCGTAAAAGCCCGTTATAGAGGGCCATGAGACAAAAGCTACAAAAACGCATTTGAAATTTCCACCCAGTACGTCTAGCATATAGCCCCACTAAACTTCAATTTTGCAGTCCATATTGTAACACGTCAGGCTGTAAATTTGAATACAGTCTGGCCGTATTATACATTACAGTGCAGACTGTAACAGATGGTAACAGGTCGGACTGTAACATTAAATACAGTCAGGGCCGTACTAAAAATTTATTGGCCGTCTTGTACGAATTACTGTAGATTTTAAGAACAGTGACCGAGCAGTGCCCCTTCATTCGCCGTGTAGAGGAGGAACACCACGTGCCATCAGAATGATTTAGACACTTTCATAGCATTCTGATGGCACGTGGTGTTTCCCTCTACCCCACTTTGCAACCGTTGGCTCGCGTTGGTCTCCATAGGCCTGTGGTATTCGCGTGGGAGCGCTTTCTCGTGAACCTTTTGTGTTGTGGTCCCACACAGTTGCAGCATCAAGAAAGGTACGGCGGCATTCTATAAGTGAAGGGACTTCTTTTTGTACGTTACAGTAGCAACAAAGTTTTTGAGCATACCCGCAGTCAATAGATCTATGACAAAAACGTGCCATTTTATTGGCTGAGCGATAGCGAAGCCTATTACTCCGGTGATGATCAAAAAATTTCGTGTCTGTCTGTGTGTGTGTCTGTCTGTAAACACGATAACTCGTGAACGGTTTGAGCTAGGTACCTGAAATTTTTAGTGTAGCTTTGTATCATAAAAACAAGAACTGTATTGATTTTGAGCCCTCTAGCTTAAAAATTGGCCTGTCAAAAAAAACAAAAACCAAAAACCCAATATATTACTTTTAATTTATTTTTTTTACGTCTTTCTAAGACGTAACTTGTCAAAGTAGAGCCCTATGGGCCAAAATTTTGTCCGTTTGGCTCTCTCTTTTACCGTTTAGTCGCCAGCGGGCGATGTCCACACGAAAATGACCCCAAACCATTTTAATGTTGTTTCTCAGATATTTGATGGTGTCTGGTGGGACAACTCGTCAAGATAAAATTCAGGGGTAAAGTTTTTGTCCTTGGAGCCGAAGGCCTATTACCACTCTGCCTTTTGCCCGACTCGGGTGTCAGCGCCGCAGGCCTAGGTAGATGTATGCCAATGCCAGGCGCGTCGCAGCGAAACAGTGTTTCGTGAGATATCGCGAAGCCTGTTACGCGAGACGTGGTCTGGCGTACATCTACCTAGTAGACCAATAAAGCATTCCGGTAACGCTGGAATGCAGAAGAATGCAGGGAACAAGAAAACGGAAGGCCCATGTAATAGCATAGTGATTTCCGTTTTCTACTTCCTCGCATTCTGCTATAGCTTTACCGGCAAGCTTTAGTGTGGCATAAGAAGCGAGGGGTCCCCCAATCTTAAAATGGGTGTACAACCAGTTGGCGCGAGTATTGGTGAGTTTGCGGGAGTTTAGGCGAGTTGGGACGAGTATTTGTGAGTTGGCAGGAGTATAGGCGACCCCTACTTCAAAAAATGGTGTCCAACGAGTTGCCGAACACGGGAATAGTCGCGAGTTGGGGTGAGTTGGTGAGTCAGCCTATAAAGCATTCCGGTAAAGCTGAAATACAGAAGAATGCAGGGAACAAGAAAACGGAAGTTCCATGTAAAAGCATAGTGATGTCATTTTCCTTCCTCGCTGCGGGTAGCGCGCGCGTCCGTGCGCGCAGGCGAGGGGAGGAGAGGGGGAGCCGGCCAGCCGCCAGCCAGCCAGCCGCGCCCGAGGCCGGCCCGCGCCCCTCGTAGTAGGTTTCAAGTGCTCAGGCCGGCTCCCAGGTTTTCAAACGGTATCACAAAGCACATTTTCCTCTTCGTCTAAATGTGCTGAATCCGACACTGACCTTGGAAATGGTCTTCGACCAATACAGGCGTCAGGGTGTTGCCAAAGTCCGTCAGGCGGGTTCTTACGGGGAAAAAGCTGGGACTCCAGGCCGCCCTTCTCTCATGCTCGCATTCTTCTGCATTTTGGCTTTACCGGAATGCCCTATAACTCCGCCTGGTCGGAAAAAAGTCTGTCTGTGTGTCTGTCTCTCTGTGTGTCAGTCCGCACGATAACTCGAGAACGAATAGGGTATTGGAATAGAGCGCTGCCCGGAACGAAGCCACCAGCAGCTCCCCCGCGCGCGCGCTCCCTCCACCGCTCTCTGTATCCGTTTTTGTTCTTCACAGTTCCGAGCAGCGCTCCATTGAAATGCCCTATTGAACTAGTGACCTGGGATTTTCAGGGTCGTTTTTTATCAAAAGAAGACAGATCGAGGGCAAAGCTGAGCATTTCAGCAGCTTAGACGGTTCTAGCAGTGCCCGTTTACAGAAGAATTAAGGAAATCAGTACCGACAATAGTTAGAAAATACAGGTTAAAACCAATGCAAATGAACCTTGACAGTTACTAGGGAGGTTCATTTACGTCGACCGGCACTGTCAAATAAGAAAAATAGGGCAAACTAAGTAGTTGTTCCGGTACCGAATTCCTTCCTTCTTCACGAAACGCGCACAGCCGGAACCGTCTTTTGGATTTTTTTAGAATCAAAAACAACAGGCCCCTAAAATAAAAATATATTCTTTTTTACACTTGCCTATGGAGTATTTCAAGAAGGAGGAGCCCTTCCCATGGGCCAAAATTTTGTCCGTTTTGCCCTACCCAGGGTAAAGAAACCATGATTGTCATGGTCAAATTGAGATTTTGACCATGGGAAACCAAGATTTTAATCATGGACATTGCCTAGACCATAGTGATCATCTATGCCCATTTCCCCAGCCATGATACTCTGCACTCGGTTGACCATGGACAACGACTCAACCATGCGCAAGTGGGATGTCCACACCATGGTCGACCTTGGCGTGTTCTTTAGATATATCTAATTAATTTCTGTGGGCACTCTGACCATGAACACACACGTACCATGGCTACAATCCTGGCCATGTAAATCAATTTCTGTGGGCCCTCTGACCATGAACACACACGTACCATGGCCACAATCCTGGCCATGTAAATCAATTTCTGTGGGCCCTCTGACCATGAACACACACGTACCATGGCCACAATCCTGGCCATGTAAATGAATTTCTGTGGACACTCTGACCATTGTAAATCAATTCCATGGCCAGCTAGCAGCCAGCTGCTCCCATGGACACGTTCTGACCATGAACCATTGTGCCTT
>NW_026267357.1:59586-64221 GCF_000697945.3 Frankliniella occidentalis | reverse complement strand
TGTCCATTACTAATACAGTTGGCCATTGATTAGTTCTATTATGGTATTTGTGTCCATTGATAACAGTACCATGTCCAAACGTGTGTTCATGGACGTTCTACATGACAATGGTAATAGTAACCATGGACACATTCGTGGACTTAGTTGTGACCATGAAAGCCAATTCTCATGGTCATCCCTTGCCATGGAGCACATTAGCCATGGTCATGCAATCCATCCACTATATACTCATGGTCAACTGTTGTTTTCATGGTTTACTGGTTTCATAAATCTATGGTCAGAAAAGGCCATGGTTAAATTTATGTCCATGGCTCATGACAGCCCCATGGTTTTTTTACCCAGGGTAGCTCATACTGTTGAGGCGCTAGAGGGTTTTTTGGGGTATTTTGGGCGAAAATCAGCGTAAAAAATACAACCCTGCACGTTACACGAAAATGGTGGGTCGTAGGCCTGTATCCTTGTGTAATTTTTCTACTACTCGGCTCGGGTGTCAGCGCCATAGGCCAAGGCAGATGTAAGCCAGGCGCGTCGCAGCGTAACAGTGTTTCGTGAGATATCGCGAAGCCTGTTACGCGAGGCGTGGTCTAACGTACGTCTATCTTGTTTAGGAGGGTCGGGCCTTTTACCCCCTTTCTACGTGATTGATCTTAAAACCTGTGTGCTTGAGTATAGGACGGGACTACAAAAACCTGAACCGATATAGGTTCAGTCGCTTGATCTCGACCACCATCCAGTAATATTTGTTATTTCAATGGATTGCCGAGTGGAATACCCTAACAGTGCTATCCATATAAAGAACAAATCTTACTTTGTTTTGGGGCACATCATGCTCCTTGTCTTTAATGGCGTTCTCTTTTAGACATCACCGTTTTAGCGCATGTTAAACTGAATAAGTGGGCCATTTACAGAGAGGTTGCCGATAGTAACCGACCCAATGCTGACTATATTCTGACCACCCTTTCCACCCGGCGAGGTAGTGGGAGCAGGAGGGCCTGGTGGGCCAGGCCGTCCGGTAGGCGATGGCGGGCCAGGTTGGCCGGTAGGCGATGGCGGGCCAGGCTGGCCTGTAGGCGATGGTGGACCTGGTGGGCCAGGTCGGCCGGTAGGTGATGGCGGGCCAGGTCGGCCGGTAGGTGATGGAGGGCCTGGTTGGCCAGTAGGTGGTGGTGGACCAGGTTGGCCGGTAGGCGATGGCGGACCAGGTCGGCCTGTTGGGGGGCCAGAAGGACCAGATGTCGAAGGAGAAACGGTAGAGGAAGGGACCGGGACTGTTGGCGGATCACTAGCAGTTGACGCTGAAAAGTAAGGAATATGATTCAGATTGTGGCTTCGGAGTGAACAAACTGGCCGTCGACCCTCGAATATGTGACACACAAATCGGTCTTACTTACCGGTGTATGGAATCACAATGTCCACGGCGAGACATGTGTATTTAGTAACGAAGGAGTTCTGCAAAATAGGAAATCATGTTCGATATAGTACTGTCTGTTTAACCTAGATTCCTAAACAAAAGAAAATGGTGTAACAGCCTGTGTACACCCCATATTTCTGCTTTGAAAACTGGGAAGACATTAAAGAAAACGAACAAAGCGCAATTTTCAACTTGCATTTTGAACAGGAGATTTATACACCTGTAAAGGCTCTCTTTAGCCGCGGACAGCTTCAAGACCCCTTTAATCTAGAGCAAATGAACCTAATTAGGATCACTAGCTTATTCCGATCAAACGTCCGTAGTTACATATGTGGGTGAAAATTCATCCGGTGCTGTAATTGTCTGTCTCAAATTAGGGCTCTTTCTTTTGTCTTTTTAACTGGTGCTACCGTGCTGAGTGTATTGTGTAAATCGTGACACAACCGCTTTTGTGGTATGGAGAATCTTTCTAAATTTACTAATTTTTACTTTTACACATCCACTGTAAAATACTGCCATCATACAGCTAAACATTTAACAGGCTTTTGGGGAGATTAAAGCTCACTGCCAATAAAAACCTAAAAATTTAGACTAACTTTTTCAGACTAGACTGTCTGAAACGAGTTTTCATGCTAACTAGTGTAAATCGGAAATGCAGACTAAATTCCTTTAAATTCAGCCTAAGTTACCTTTAAATTCAAACTGAGTTTCTTTAAATTCAGACTGAGTTTCTTTAAATTCAGACTTTGTTTCTTTAAGTTAAGACTAAGCTTCTTTAAATTCAGACCGTTTCTTTAACTTCAGACCAGCTACTGGAGGTATTTCAGACTAGTTATGAATATGAGAAGTATGAATATCACAGCAAGTACAGGTAGCCCGTGTAGACTCTTGCTTCCTACTATTCACGCGACGTTTCCTACGGTTAGCTGCCTTCTCTTCTGATGTTGGTTCGTGATTATCCACATAATATGGCATTTTTCGCTGTTTGATGTTTGAACGCACTAGCGTTCGACATAGAACAGATTTTGTGGCCAATTTGAACCGTATTTCTTCTGTGTTCGAAGAATTACGGAAAGTATCCGAAAAACTACAATACTGAGTATCTGTAACTTTACTAAGACCTGTGAAACTACCAGAGTGCGTGGGGGTTTCTACAGACGCTGGTACATTTTCAGTATAGTTTTTCGCGAAAAAGACCTAAAATCTGTAATTTTACAGGTACTATTAATTTTACCCTCGTATGTCGGTTAAACTGACATGTTCTGTAAAATCACACAACAGTTTTTGTACAGAATTATACCAAATATCAGTAAAATCACTGTTATAATTTATCTTGTGCCCATCTCCAATCTGGTCATAGGTGGGAGCGTGCTTGCATTTGTTCGGTCTCAGACCGTTGCACTGTCCTGTCCAGGGGCAGTCTGAAAATGTCAGATCCATAGAAGGAGACAGACAGAAAGGGAGAGGGGTGGGCGAATGGACACACTGGAAAAACAAAGATGGGACTTAGTTCCTTTTAAAGGTGCTAAATTTTAACGCCTTTGGAAAGGCACATAAGTCTGCAAAGGCATTAAAATTTAGCATCTATTGGGGCATTTTCGTGTCTTTTCAGGGCTGCGAATTTTTTAATGCCTCTGTAAGGGCACGAAAGTCATTAACACCCCTAGAAGGGTGTTGATTGCTACCTTTGTTTTTTCAGTGCACTACGCGGTAGTACATCGGCTCGCTGGTAAGACAAATCTCGAAAGCGGGCTAAAAGCAATGAGCTCATTTCAGTGTACGACTTACAATCAGAGCCAGCCTCGTAGCTTCGGTGGCCGCAGCGCTGCTATCACCATCGATGACGGCTTGGTCTAACAGTTGGCTCGTGCGAAGGTTTGCCCACAGGCGCTTCGAGTTGGGCTCACCGTTGAGCGTTTTAGGCTGCCAGGTAGGGTCGACAGATACCTAGTAAAAAGAGGACGACATTTGTAAATTATTAAAATATGTCTTACCGTCAAGTTGGTATCAATGCGTACCACTACACTTGAAAAACTCTACAGGCAAAACGCTATATTTGCATTGTATTGAATATGCTCACAATAAAGAGTCGAATAGTGGACAAATTTATACCCTATATGGTACCTTCAGATTGAGAGTGTAAAAAAAATTGGCGAAAATTAACCCTAACTCGTCCGAAACTCGTCTGAACTTTTCGGACGACTGTGGTAGGCCTACAGTTTTCTGATTGCTCTAAGACGGCGTTCGGACGTATGGATACCGTTTCGGGCGTCTCAAAGTCGTCCGAAATTCGTCAAACTGTGTCGGAATCTTGTCCTAATAGTGATCGCTTTTTGGAGGAGTTTCGGACGAGCGTCATCATGGGCCATAAGGAAAACATGAAAATGGGACCGGCCGGCGAGTGGAGTCGAACCACCAGCCTCTCGCTCACGAGTCGGTCGCTTAGCACGCTTGGCCAGAGCGCACCTGCCTCTGGTGCCGAGAGCATCGCCACCACATTGCAGTCTCCGGCACTCTGAGCATCGTCTGCTGATGGCCATCCATGTAGGCATTGGTGGCGATGCTCTCGGCACCAGAGGCAGGCGCGCTCTGGCCAAGCGTGCTAAGCGACCGACTCGTGAGCGAGAGGCTGGTGGTTCGGCTCCACCCGCCGGCCGGTCCCGTTTTCATGTTTTCCTTATGGTCCATGATGACGCTCGTCCGAAACTCCTCCAAAAAGCGATCACTATTAGGACGAGATTCCGACACAGTTTGACGAATTTCGGACGACTTTGAGACGCCCGAAACGGTATCCATACGTCCGAACGTCGTCTTAGAGCAGTCAGGAAACTGTACCAAAGTCGTCCGAAAAGTTCAGACGAGTTTCGGACGAGTTTGGGTCAATTTTCGGCAATTTTTTTTACACGGGTATTGAGGGAGACATACACAACAAAAAAGGGCCTGGTTTGTCGCCAAATGTGTCGTTTTACTGGTTTGACAATATAAAAAAGTTTGACAATATATTCGGTGACCTACCTGTTTTTTTAAGTTTGTAAAGGGTCAATTTTTGAGCTAAAATGCTCATCTTTGAAGTCGATCTGTATTTATAGCAGATGATACTAACAGTATCAGCTGCTTGTTGGCTGAGCGATAGCGAAGCCTATTACTCCAGTGATGATCAAAAAGTTTCGTGTCTGTGTGTTTGTCTGTCTGTCTGTCTGTCTGTCTGTACGCACGATAACTCG
>NW_026267357.1:39256-54581 GCF_000697945.3 Frankliniella occidentalis | reverse complement strand
CAAATAACGTTTTTTAAAAATATTTTTTTATAGTTTCCTATAGGGTAACTCGTCAAAGTAGAGCCCTTTGGGCGAAAATTTCGTCCGTTTGGCTCTATCTTTAACCATTTAGACGCCACAGGGAGTTTTTGACGAAAACAAGCGAAAAAATGTACAACCCTGCAGGCTTAGTCGAAGTGACGGGAAACTGACGGGCCGGAGGACTGTCTCTTTGTGTACATTTTTGCACTACCCGACTCGGGTGTCAGCGCCGCAGGCCTAGGTAGATGTATGCCAGGCGCGTCGCAGCGCAACAGTGTTTCGTGAGATATCGCGAAGCCTGTTACGCGAGACGTGGTCTGGCGTACATCTACCTAGTTTAGAGTACGGACACATACCTGTTACGGGTATTTGAATCGTCAATGATCGTAGTTACTGGCTCGTCTGGTTGACCATCGGTCAGGACCAACAGTATAGGTTCCAGTCCAGGAGGGCCATCAGCAGCACATGCCAAAGCTTGCTGCATACCACCAAGCAGGGCCGTACCTGTACATTGTTGAAGTTAAAGCTTTTACTGTTTTAATTAATAAAAGAGTTGCCACAGTAAAATACTTTTCCTGCCACTATTTTTATAATTTCCTTACATTTCCCTCATAATATTCTGCAAAATATACGCTGCATGCAGTAGGCTGATCTGTTTTTTGACTACACGGTACAATTTATGTTGGATTTTTTTGAGGAAAGGGGGAAAACTTTGAGGAACTCCCATACTTGGCGGAAAGCTCTTTGGATTTTGGGAGTCTCCTCAATTTTTTTTTTAAATGGAAATATCTTTTACTTTTGATAAAACGTTATCAACATCTATGGAGTGTTTACTTCCAAAAAATGAAGTAGTTTTGCAAAGTTTTCTATTTTATCTCAATTAATCAGACATAATTACTACCGGGTACGAAATGTCTCAACTCAGGGGTCCATTGCCAAATGATCCGTGAAGCGAAAAGAAGCAGGCGCCTGCCCTTACGCCAAGCGTACTTGACAGCTTCACTTTGCTCCGCCAGCAACTCGCCATTCGGCCTGCTGTTGGCATTTGTCGAGCCTGCTGCCCGACCGAGTCACAATTTATAATAGTATAAACTTAGGCGTAAAGGGAAACCTGCGGCTCTATCAAATTCGCCCCTTAGGCATCAAGGGAGAATGTAAGGGTGTCGAGGGGTCGGCTACTCGAGCTTTTGGTGTACACAGGCGTACACGAGAATCGGAATACCTAGACCACAGGTGGAGTACCTGGAGAAAAGCCATTTAACACGGAGCACAGCCGGGGTACAGCCGGGTTGCAGTGCAGTTGGAGTACAAACGGGTTACCACTAGAGTACACAATGAGAAAATTGCGCCAGTTCGAAGTGCCCAGGCTGACCTTTTTTCAGTGTGTAAAGCTGGCCTTTGTGCTAGACGCTAAAGCAAAGCTGAAGTACAGCTAAATTGCTGATCGTGCGAAATTATTGTCACATTTTACTCACAGGTTAAAATGTTGAATTTTAAGGCATAAACTTTCAATTAAAAATAGTAACATTAAATCGTCATTCTATTACATTTTCTTGCTGCTTCTTTCCGAAGAGATCCGATTGTATACATTACGGGGAGAACTTAATAACGTACCTCCGTTTGCAGACATCGCCGCAGCTTTTTGTTGAGCCTCCTTGATATACTGGGCGGAGTACACTTTACAAGTTGATCCAACTGAAGGTACGCCGAGGTCCCACATCTTTATCCGATGAAAAGCGCAATGAGAACAACAAAACCAGTGTCACTCCGTTCAGTTCGAGCAGATCTTAAGAAATTGACTAAAATATGGGAAGCAGACCAAAGCTAGGTCCTCTGACTATGCGGTTTCTGTATCTTCACTGAATGTGGCGAATATACTTCAACATGTTAGTCGATGTTAGTGGAATACTTAGAGTAAGACTTACATTATTCGCATTAGAAAATTCGATGACCGTAAATTGATCTTCCGGGCCAAGTTCACCGAGGATGGTTTGCATTGCATCTCGGAGCTGCTCTATCTTTCGTCCTTGCATTGAACCGCTGACGTCCAACAGGAATAGGGCGTACTTTGGCAATGAAGTGAGATTGGTTGGTGCAAAGAAATGCGCAAAGTAGCCATCTCGTACCTGTGAAATAGGCACCGTGTGTTAATAATTCGGTCCAAGGGATTTTAGAAACGGTCAAAACACGTCTTATTTTTCGGCAAGTTTTAGAAAATCGTGGGCAGCTATATTCGTAGTCTGATTTGAAGATGAAAGAAGATTTACAATACCCAGTGAATGAAACAACATAAATCCAACCTACCACAATGTCTCCGGCAGTAGGGTACCGGTCCACTTCATACTCGACGTTAAACTGGCCGGCAAAGCCTGCTTCGGCGCCGAGCCCAAGCTGCTTAGCCAGGAGTTCTTGTTCGGCTTCGGAAGGCTGAAAAGTCAGCTCGACGTCTCTGGTATTCTGCACTTTCTTCACATTGAGATTGCTAAGTGTAGTCACAGTGCCGGTAGCTATTTTATAACATTGGATACGAAGACATGTGTGAAACGCACGTGTAGGATTGGCACACACCCACACAAACACAGCTGACTTAAAGAAGACCTAGGACTGAATTTTCTATCTGAGAGACCTCAATAGAGGAAAAAAAAAAACTTTGGGGGGGATCTTGAAGTACATGATTAGCACAAACAAGTGAAAATGACCAACTCTGTAACTCAAACCGGTTCCGAGTTAGTTACGGTGGATTTAAACATTTTTCAGACACTCACCCAAAAGGTTCCATGCCCTCCAAATTTGGTGACGTGGAGGTGGGTTAGTGATATTTGTGATCAGATAGGTCTAAAGTACAACTTGTACTGAATCCTTTTTTGACTTCAACATTTTTCTTTGTTTTTTTTTTATATTGGTCTATTTATTTTTCTTATTTCTACCAGCAACTTAGTTGAGATATTAGAAAAACTGTTGTTATCTCGGTCGTTATATAAATGTTGTTCCTCTTGCTTTTAAGGAGGGGTCCTAGTGTACCGGGACAAAAAAAGGCCTCATTTTCTTTTATATTTTGTAGGAAAACCATTCCTTCTGGGGCAACACAGAATGCGAAACTTATAAGATACTACTCACACCTACAAAACCCCCTTGGCTCGGCTCGTAGATGCAACGAGCTGACGTCAACACTGCGGTAGCTGACGGCCGGGCACGATTGCGGCCAAAAAATAGTTTCATAATGTGTCTCATACACATAGCTATTGTCCTAACCAGGGGCTCTGATATCAGTAGTGCCCTTCACTGATAGAAATGTAACAAAACTATGCGTTTGTTCGCGGTTTTCGGTATGTGAAGTTCAGACGTGGGAAAAAATATGTTTTATTTTCTCTATCCGTGGTAAAGACGATAGCAAGTCCAGTCTGAATCATGCCTACCATCAATCTACGCGTGGGGAGCCAACTCCATCTCCAGAACCTGGCGGGATATTGGCAACAACACCCTTCGTCTATTTTGTACATAAAAGAGGTATCCTGTACCTGGTGTAATTGATTTTCAACCCGGAGCATTATTGAGATTATTGTTTTATAAAATCACGAAAACAGATCCATTTTAGGCCTGTTACACTAGGATCCCCCGCTAAGCTGAGAAAACGTCTGTTTTAGTTGGTAGGTGATCATATTGTACTCTAAATGAGTCTTCATTAATACCAGAATGATTAGAATCAGTACCTTTTTACTTTTACAGCCTTGTCTAAATTTTATATTAGAAAATCAACTTTTGGTCATTTTCCCAGATTTCTGCAATATTTCAGTCCTGAGTCCCCTTAACAGAAGCGCACGTTTGCCTTGATAACAAACATCCATTACCTGATTCAGTAGTGACGGTGTGGTTGACAGGCGCCAAAATAGATGAAGCTTCATTAATCCGAACGCTGACTTTCAGGTCCGAGACAACCTTACAACAGATGTGCAATACAAGTTTGCGTTATTTGATTTTGATTAACACTGCACCCCAAATAGATCTTTTTGACATTGGTTGTGATTGGGAACGGTTAAGAGGCTTCCCGATTATTTTAATGCTTCTACTTGTGTAGCGCAACAACGGTTGTGTTGTTTCTTTGCGCTTCGAAATAAAAAATAATTGATATTCAAGTGAAAATTGATAGTGCTCCAGGTGATGAAAGGAATTAGCCAGTCTCACCCTTCCGTAGTGGAAGATTAATGTGTGAGGTGCTTTTTTATGGGCAGATTTCTTCATTCAAAGATGCATTTTAATGCACACCGGAGCGAAAAGCTGTTTTGCAAGTTGCACATTAATGACTTTGCGTGTGCGCCTCATTCCCATCCTCAGCACTCAGAGCCAGGGAAATGCCACCTGAGCGATGATACTGCCCCACCTCATGCACGTGCTTATGTTCCCCATAAATCATAACCAGTTATATGTACCTTTCCTGGCCAAACTTGTTGTACGTTCTTGTAGCGACCAAGGTGTCTAATGAGAAGCTCCTCGTACTCCAAGCGAAGCAGCACTGTTCCACCGGACGCCAGCTCCAGGTCAACGTCAAATGCCTCGGCATCACGAGCACTGTTCCGAAACATAACATTGAACTATGTGAGTACTTTCTGTCGCACGTTTTAACCCTATAAACTTTTTTTATTAATTAATTACTGACTTCGGTGGACGTTTTAAGCTTACGCAATTTACGTCAGTATAAGGATATTTGTTTACACTTTAGCACTGGCCTAATAATATTCATAAGGGTAGCGAACACACAGAGAGACACTTTTTCGTTTTCGCACACATGTCAACCACCTACAAACTTTTTGCCAGCAAGTGTTGGTTTTGCTTATGTCTGCACTGTAAATCAGAGTGTGATACTGACTCCACGTTTCCTGTGACACAGAAATATTCCTCGATGTCGTGATGATCATCGTAGAAAAAGTATAATAATAAATTCATTGATTATATTTGTGATGACCATCACTTATTTGAGCGACACTTCGACGTCATAGTTTTGTGCAACATGCGTCACACCGTTTTTAAGATAAATCCAGAACCATCGCATTATTTTGCAATGAGTATCACATAATTTTGTGATAAAAATTCATCACACCCCCAGGAGTAAAAAATCATGGGCATCACACAGCAAATTTTATCACACGAAAATGTGTAAAAAGTATCAAACTTTGAATTACAGTGTGCTGGGAAAATAACCCCTTTTCCATTAGAAGGGGGTGAAAATTGACGTGTGGCTAGATTCCAAACTGCACGTAGTAAACACGTGCGCTAGAATGCATCTTTTTATCCCACGTGGAACATAACCTAGGCGCACGGAAGCGTCCACCGTACTGTTTCGTAAAATACCGCAAACCCTGTTTCACGAGCGTGGTACAGCGTACAGACTGGTGTAATGTCTAATTACTGACTCACGTAATAGTTGCACTGGATGATGTAGAATCAATCTGCAGGGAGTCCTTAAGAATTGGTCTCGCTTGGTGAACCTTGCCATCACTTATGCTAAAGGAAATGAAAAAGAGAAACAACTCGTTATTAGTTTTTGTATGTAGTACACTGCAGTAGTGATTCTTTTCACAGGGTATGGCGCAGTTGCCTTTTCGTTCCAGTTTGCGTTTTTCTTACGTCCGACCCGGACTCTAGGGCACTGCAAACCCAACAGTCAAGCATGCACCTTAAGGTGTGCCCTATTAGTTTAGTCCGTATACATACGTAGTTGTTTGCTGGCCACAATATTACTTAGTAAGTATGGTTAACAATTGAGAGAGCTACTTACATTTCAAAATTGACGAGCATGGCATTACTAGGGATGGCGAAGGGGACAGTAATTTTCTTATCATCAAGTGCATTGTTCCTGAGCTCGCTTTCAATGACGGTGTGCGCTAAGCGCGTCTGGATCAGGGTGTTGACGTGGTAACGCGTCACCTCCACCTATAAACATAACAATGTGCACTAACTGGAAAAGAGAAGCATACCACTCAATGGCTGACCGATAGCGCGAGCTATTACTCTAGCGATCCGAAAAGTTTAGAGTCTGTTCGTCCGTGTGTCTACCTGCGTGTCTGTCTGCACACTGTAATTCGAAGTGTGATACTTTTCACACAGTTTCGTGTGATAAAACGCCCCGTGTGATTCCCACGATTTATCACTCCTGGGGAAGTGATCAATTTTTATCACAAATTTTGTGTGATGCATATTGCAAAATAATGCGATGATTCCGGATTTCCTACAAAACGGTGTGAATGCACATCGCACAACACTGTGATACATAAAGTATCGCTCAAATGAGTGATGGTCATCACAAATATAAGCAATGAATTTAATGTTGTACATTTCCTGCGATGATCATCACAACATCGTGCAATATTTCTGTATCACGGAAAACGTGTAGTCGGTATCGGTATCACACTCTGATTTACAGTGCAGGCAGGATGACTCGAGAACGCATTAAGATAGGGACCTAAAAATCGCAATAAAAAAAAAGCCAAACCAAAAGCAGTAAAGACAATTAAAATAATCCCCTAACTATTGGCATTTTGTTTCTTGCCAAAATCTTGGCGATGGAGTTGCCAATGAAGTGCAACCCCTAGTATCGTGTCACGGGGGATGGGGGGAAGGTGGCTAAGATTGTGACATTTTCGGTGAAGTGGTTTAGGACCTTAAATACAATAAGGACAAACGGAAATTGGCGTCAATATTTTTGGACAGAGTACTCTGCGTGAAATCTCGAGAGGTAAATGTCATTGGAGAAAGTGGTTTTGGGTTAAACGGATTGGAGGAATCGTGGCAGAGCTGGCCGGGCCGCTCTCTCGTCTTTCGTATTCTTGTTCTTCTACATTCGCCGCAGCGCACCTATGGAGAGGGGCCCCCAGAATACATATCTGGTTGAAAGAGTAGCCTTACTTCATGTGCTGCCCCGTAGCTGGCGTGTAGTACCACGACGCCATGACGCGTGCCATCTCCGCTCAGTCCAATAATGGGTGAATTACCTTAACACGAACACAAAAACATAAGTTTAATTTCGAGGCCGCCTTAAGTGTTTTGTCGGTTTTTCCCGGCCACAACGTGTTCTTATACCGGAAGGTTCTTTCACACATTAAGCTGGTTTTCTACGTTGTACGCCCACAGACCTACAGGGCATCAAAGTTCTTTTGCAGGATTATTGGTTGTTCACTGTAGTTCTAGGTGTGATGCTTATTTTTACACATTTTCGTGCGATAAAA
This sequence comes from Frankliniella occidentalis, assembly GCF_000697945.3. Classification (NCBI taxonomy): domain Eukaryota; kingdom Metazoa; phylum Arthropoda; class Insecta; order Thysanoptera; family Thripidae; genus Frankliniella; species Frankliniella occidentalis. The sequence goes on along the minus strand of NW_026267357.1, from coordinate 47,340 downwards.
TGCCCTTTGTAGTCCCCATGATGAGGGGAAATGATAACATCATCACAAGTTTTGCGTAATACGTATTGCAAAATTCGATGAATTTGGGTTTGTCGCGAAACTGTGTGATACACATTGGTCACGGCTATGATACTATGATATTATGACTATGATAAAGTATTGCACAAATAAGTGGTGGTCATCACAAATACTTTAAGGCATCATAGTTTTGTGCAATGTGCATCACACCGTTTTGCATTAAATCCGGAATCATCGCATTATTTTGCAATAAGTATCACACAAAATTTGTGATAAAATTTCATCACTCCCTCAGGAGTGATTAACTATGGGAGTCACACAGGGCATTTTATCACACTTAATGTGAGAATAGTATCACACTTTGAGTTACAGTAGTAAATTTGCATTACGAAACTATTGTTCGTAAGCAATTTAAAGTGCGGCCGCACTGCTTTCGCCACCGTCATTTCTTCTTCGTTCACAAGTCTGATACTACACCGATATTACTATATATTACATCATTCATACTTCTTATTATTGGCAACAAAACTGCAATATTACAGTTAAATTATGTTAATTTTACAAAATATTGGAATGCTACTTTTATATTAGTTATATCACCAATAATATACCATATTCCTTCGAACACGGCCAATGGGAATTGACGATCATGTCAATCATGTCAGCTTTTAGAATTCCTCAAGGTCAAAGCTTTACACGTTTAAAGGAGAAGATACACTTTACTCACCCTGAGCATAGCAGGCAGCTGCGATGGTCAGCAGTACCAAAGCGGAGTGCAACTTCATTTCGAAGCCGCCTTTACCGCTCAACCAAAGACGTCTTTGGTTTGTCGGTTCAACTATACCTGAAAAGCAAGTGAAAACAAAGTGCGACCAATGTTATGAATTGCTGAAGAATTGTACAATGTAGCAACTTATAGTCATCCAAGGTCATGATTAAGTAGTATACCTACCGACTCCGGTCAAGATGTGCAAAAGTCCAGGAAAGTTTCGACATTTATACTGTGGCTTAGAGGAAACGTGCCACTGTGGTCGCTCTGAGACACTGATAATCCTCAAGAGGCTCCGTCCTGCGATTAATGACACCGGCAGCAAATGCTTACAGATAAAACATTCATTCCTACTCCAAATGCTCCAAGCGTTTTCCTGCAATGTAGATTAAAGTGTGGTGACAACTTGGCGCGCCCTACGAACGAAGTCTTATCTTCGGGTGCATGCGCTAACAATGTCCAATGTATAGCGACCCACAAAAAAGAAACAATAAGTGTTAAATTTTGAAGGTTGATTAGGGCCCACGGCCACAAGTTCAACATTGCTGTCCTATGGGATTTCTGATTAAAAAGTGTTAATCCATCCTTGCTCCTTCAATTTTCACGTAACATCCAAAATGAAACCCAAATCGTAATGCACGTCACAAACTGAATCGAACGATGTAGAGCATGTCTTCCTCCCGCCTTGCATAGCGAAAAAAAGAGAAAGAAAAAACTTCAAAATACCTTTAAGAATCCTTGGTTTGGTCATTTTATTTTCGCTTTTAGGAGAGGAATGCTGGCGTGCTATTTGTGGTTCGTCTCAGTTTTTGACGTAGATCACGATTCGGGTATTATTTTTGATATGCGGCAAAAAATAAAGAAACAAGACACTATTAACACTTTTTGACCAAAACGCCCATAGGACACCAGTATTAAATTTGAACCCCCTGGTTCGAACGCAAGGTATTCCGCTCGGATAAAAAGTGGCTAGTTTTACAATCTGTCAAGACAACTTTTCCGCACTATTATAATTCTCAAATCGAAAATCGACAAAGTTCGACCTTGAACTTAGCTGTCACCCGCCCTTAGGATTGTGGGACCTGAACTAATCAATCATGCCAACTATAAGACCAATACTGATATATTCATAAATATCATGAAATGGTTGATTTCTATCTTTTTCTACCTTTGAAAAAGTTTGCAGTATACATTTAAAAGTAAAACAAAATTTCCAAATAATTGCGGAAAAGGTCATGAATTGATCTGATTGAATGAGAAGTCCTTTCCACCAGACTATTAAACTCGCATTGCAAAGAGAAGTTAAACTTCATCTGAAATATTAACAACTGATAATAGAAAAGAATGAAAAGGAATGATACATGACTGGAACTTTTTATAGGAAAATAATAAGACCATACATCTTCCTAGGCCTGCAGCGCTGACACCCGAGTCGGGCAAAAGGCAGAGTCGTAGATAGGCCTTCGGCTCTAAAGGACACAACTTTCACCCCCAGGACTTTACTTTGACGAGTTGCCCCACCAGAGTCCATCAAATATCTGAGAAACACCACTTATATAAAAAGGGGTCATTTTCAAATGGAAATCGCCCTTTGGCGACTAAACGGTTAGAGATAGAGCCAAACGGACGAAATTGTGGTCCTGCGGGTTCTACTCTGACAAGTTACCCCTTTTAAAGAGGTAAAAAAAAGATTTTATTAAAGTAATACTTTAGGTGTTTTGGTTTTGATTTTTTTGTCAGGTCACTTTTTAAGGTGGAGGGCTCACAATCAATACAGTTCGCGACAGTTTATACGACAAAGTTACACTAAAAATTTCAGGTACCTAGCTTAAACCGTTCTCGAGTTATCGTGATTACAGACAGACAGACACGAAACTTTTTGATCATCACTGGAGTAGAGGCTTCGCTATCGCTCAGCCAACAAACTTCTTCTTCGCCATTACCTGGGCTCTGCGCTCCAGCTGAGCCTCGTGTTCTACTTGAAGTTGGAGTGATCTGGCGGAGTGAGGTTTTGACTTCATAGTCCCCGAACGAGACTGCAACAAAAGGGGATAAATAAGTTCATAATTTTAAACAATCATCATGGTTAGGAGAGAGGGTAGGTGAAATTACAGATTTTGCCAACCTGGCCTCGGCTTACTTGGCGCTGGGCAAAGGGGGGGGGGGGGGCATCACAGCCAACTCATTTACGGCCTAGCGTTGCTCCGGGGCAAAATGCACGGCACGGCCTTCCCCTCCCCTTTACTACCGCGGTAGTATTGTTAGGGGTACACAAATCCGCCCAAGTGGTCGAGGGCAGACTGCAACAAATGAGACAAATAAGTTCATAATTTTTAAGAAGTATCAGAAAAGTCGCTAATAACAAAGTGCCAAGCCCATAATGAGAGAGAAAGTGTAGACCTTCTGTGTTCCACAATAATGATAAATGAAAGGGGGAAGCAAGTACATTTTTTGGGCCTTACACACTGTAAACTAGCTACATGTATGCCAGACCACGTCTCGCGTAACAGGCTTCGCGATATCTCACGAAACACTGTTACGCTGCGACGCGCGGCCGCACACAGAGGTAGGCCTGTGGCGCTGACACCCGAGGCTAGTTAATTGGGGGCTAAAGGAGAACAGGGCCTCCCGGCAACAAAATTTGACATACTAACAGCATTTAACGGAGGCTAATCACTCTAAATTTAGGGATAGGAAACTACTTCTGTTCGATGAAGGTTTTCATTATAAGTTCGAATTTTGACAGATTGTTATGTAAAAATCAACGTTTTAGTGACACTGGATAATCTAAGGACCCTGAAGCCCAAAAGAGGGTGTGGTGCGACCCCTTACGTGTGGTTTTAGTTTTACTTTCTTTACACTCGTGTGACATGATGCCTTTTTTTACGATTTAATAGCCCATTTTGTCGTTCTTTTCGCCAATAAATGCCCCATAGCACCGAAACGGTACAAGATAGAGCAAAACGGACGAAAATTTTGCCTGTAGGGCTCTATTTTAACGAGTTACCCCTTAAGAACCCATTTAAAATCTTTGATAAAAATACATTTTGCGACCTGTAGTTTTTGATTTTTTTAAAAGCCAATTTTTGAGCTAGAATGCTCATCTTCGAACTCGATCTTTTTACGATAAAAAACCACCCCGAAATTCCTTCTCGAGTTATCGTGCGGACAGACACACAAACAAAGACATTGAAACTTTTTCGGTCAGTGGAGTAATGGGCTTCGCTAATCGCTCAGCCGACTCAGCCAACTCTCTGCATGTAATTCACCGAATATGTCGCTGAGGTCGCATTCTTCGCCATCGCTGTTGTTATGAACTTCAGAACCCTCACTAAAACAATCGGGATCAATATCAAAGAACCACATCCGCCTCTTTTTACTAGGCGAACTCTTAAGGGGGCAGACCTGTAAAATACAAGGGTTTGGGGAAAAATTTATTTTTAAAAAAACGGGGTGACTCAGAGGTTTAGTACTGCGCGTATATATAAAGTAAAGATGGCCCCACAATTTGGCCACTGAGCGGTGCCGACCCCACCACAAACATGGCCAGCATGGCCTTGAACTGGAGCCGATGTAGGTCTTTGCGGTGTGCACGATGTCGATTGTGCCTCAACCGTTGGGTTTGCAACAGTGAAAAAAATTGCTCAATTCTCTTAAAACATGTATCTATGTTCTGACAGGATGCACTGTTAAAAAAATTGCTGTAAATTTACAGCGAAAATGTGATTAATTTTGTTAGCAGCATATACTGTATTTTTATAGGCCTTACTGTAAAAAAGCAGCGTTAATGAAAATGTCGGAAACAAAGTTTCCGACCAAAAGCAGTTACTTTGTTTTGCTCCTGTTAAAAATAAAAATTGTAATAATACGAGTGTTCTGTTTTGGAACAAAATGTGATGCTAACAAAATTAACTTCTCTTTTCTTGTAAATGTACAGCAAAGTAATACGTAGTAGTTTTTGTTGTGGGCCACTATGGGCCGAATATCACAAGTTTCGAGAGTGTTCAAATGAAAACAACATTTCTGTTACATTACAGGAGTGTCAATCAGGCAGTAAGTCGTTGGGTGTTGGGTGACAGTTATTTTTAGCAGTGTGGTTTTTCGAAATTCCACTCCGAAATACTTGAAAAAAATTCCCAAAAAATGAGTACCAAAAAATGGGTTAAAATTTGGGCAATTTTTCCCTGGTTTGGGAACCTTGCAATTGAGTTATAAGAAATCGCCCTTGTCAGATCCTGGGCACATACATGGAAAACATTCGAGCCAAATATTAAGTTGATAGCTCCAAAACTACGTCCTGGAGGTTGCACACCGTTTACAAAAAGTCATTCCGAGAAAAACGAGTTTACAGTTTTCAGTACTATACAGGCCAAGATAGATGACATTTCAGTCAAATTCAAGAAAAATGAATATGTGAACCCTTTGATTTCTCCAAGAGTAGGCCACATAGAAAAAATTCAAGGCCACCGCTAGATTCAGCATGAAATTAACTTAAAAATGAGCTATTTAACATAATTTTAGGAGGGGCTTGAAAGACGTACAATCGCGTACAATTACTCGGAATAATCTACTCTCTGTTTATCCTTCGACTTTTAAAAGGTGTCTTTAAAAATGTCGTTACTGAGAGATGTGGCGTAGTTAGCGACTCAGCAGTAATGTTATTACTAATTATTAATGGTAGGTGTTGTTGAAGCCAGTCATGCTCTTCGTGTTTTGATGAGCTTAATAAGCTCATCTGGTGTTTGGATTTCTTTTCAGTTACTGGTCAAAACAAGACAGCTCTGTTCATACAGATGCAGCTGCAGAATCAGCAAAATCGCCTCTCCAATTTATGATTTAATGATTTTTGTGTCCAGTGGAGGCTTGCCCGTTAAGTTTCATTCTCACAAAGTGAAAATCTGTTCCCGTGTTCAAAGTAGAAATATCTACATCTGTCTGTATTTTTTTAAATATTTGAATCTCATTAATTATTGTAACAACAAAAGAACTAGTAAGATATACTGTCTAAGTTATACCTAATCCATTTTATTGTCCAGGCGAAGCTAGTCCCGTGAATCTCAAATACACAAACTGCACTTTTGGCTCCGCGATCGAAGTAGAGATATGTACATTGCTCTACAATTTCCTAAGAATTTGTACTACAAAAATGATTCTTACTATAAAAGAAGCAGAACATTGCCCTCTTTATTCTATGTTCAGTTCATTCTTCTGTCCAGTGAAAGCTAGTTCTCTCAGTGTGCCAACTATGTACATTGGCAGTTGATGTAAATGAAAGTTATGATTTAGCAGACACAATTTATTGAACACAGGAGTGACTCAATCCAAAATATCAGAGATCTGACAAACATTGCAATTAACATGCAATAAATAAATAGAGGAAAAGCATAACAACTCACATAAAATGAATTCAGTAAAAACAAACATACACTCTAAAAAAAATTAATACAAAAATTTGTAATTTGGATATGCAGTTTTTTCAGCATCCATGATACAAAAAATTGTATTCTTTAAAAATAAATTTGTAACGTGGATACAAAAATTTGTATCCATCGATACAGAATAAAACATTTCGTTGTATGCTCTGACACATAAGAAAAAGAGATTTTTTTTTCTCTTGGATGTCTTATTCTAGACGTTTCACTCTCATCACAGACAATTAACTTCAATGTAGTACTTTACCTTACCGGGATTTGAACCCCGAACCTCTGGGTTGGGATTTGAGGCCCTAGCCCACGCGGCTAAGGCGATTACCTGCGAGCAGTCGTGCTCCGACCCGGTGTCGTTCTCACCCGTCTACTGGTTTGCCCCAGAGCCTTTCCCATAGCCATCGAGCTTTCAGATGGCAATTCTATGTTAATGCTTTGGGAACAGATTTTATTTTCCGTGTTGCCGCAGTCAGTCTAACAGCTACTCGAATCGTGTCCAATTTGAACGTTAAATCGGCGAATCTTTGAACGCAAATATAGATTTCTGTTTCCGTGTTACAGAAATTTGTATTCCGGTTACAGAAATTTGTAATCCGAATTCTAAAACTTTTAAAATAATATAAAATTTTGAAATAAATGTAGAATTTTGTATTGTTTACAAATTTTAAAAGAATATTACAAGATTCTGTATCATCATTACGAATTTCTGTATCACAGTGCCCGGATACAGAAAACTGTATCAAATATGATACAAAAATCTGTAATTTTTTTTAGAGTGTATTACTTCACCATTCTCTTCACCTTCTTTGCACTACATTTTCTCTCATGTTCCTCCTTTCGTTTCTTGCCTCCAACTCTTTCTTCTCCACAAATCTGGCATTCAAAGATTAGTGTGGAACTGCTTTTTTTCTTGGTAAATGCTTTGTCCACACTTGATTGTGCTCTCTGACAGTTATTGTGAGCTTTTCTAATATGGGATTTTAAAGATAACTTTGCAGGCAACCCTCGGTACTTAAGAGTAAAGTCGCTTTTTGGGCACTTATATTTTGAATGTACACTTGGAACATCATCTTCGTCCTCTTCGTTCTCCTGTTCATTCTCCTGTTCATTGTCCTCTCCCTCATGCATTTCACCTGTCTCCTCTTCTTCTGCACTTTCCTCATCATCCAGTATCACCAGACCACCGATGAATTCCTCTTCTTCAGTGCAAGTAAACCCAGTTAGCATGGATTTGACCTCTTTACAGTCCTGAAGGGAAGGGTACAGAGATCGGGATTAAAACTATATCCTGTTAAATTTGTGATAGTGTAACTTGCCTTTTATGACCCTTATCTGATCTGATACCTCTGTTCCTTTTCCGAGAAGGAGTTCAATATTCGTCGGACAGGCGCCAGCCACAGCACTGTACGGATTTCTTACATTCAGCAGTGGTATTTTACCCAACAGCTGACCACGCTTCCATCTGGACATCAAGTCATCTGATGCTCCTGCCTCAATCAACACGCCATCAAGGACTACATGCTGCATACTTTTCATTGCCCTAAGACAGGTAGACATTGAGTATGACAATATGATACTGAGATTGGACACCCACACACTTCCAGGTGTATTTATATTTCACTTACATACTGCAGTGACACATCCCAGGGTAAAAGAACCATGACTGTCATGGTGAGATTGAGATTTTGACCATGGGAAATCAAAATTTTATACATGGACATTTGTCTATACCATGGTGATCACCCATGCCCATCTCACCAGCCATGATATTCTGCACTCGGTTGACCATGGACAACGACACAACAATGGACAAGTGGGATGTCCACACCATGGTCTACCTTGGCGTGTTCTTTAGATAGTGTCGTTCAGAC
>NW_026267357.1:33895-38529 GCF_000697945.3 Frankliniella occidentalis | reverse complement strand
CCTACCAAACCACCATCTGTCCATCGTTAGCAGACCTAATTTTTGGAATCAACACAATAAATATCAAGGTCAATTAAGACACATATTTCTTTTCAAACGATGTATCTTTTTTTCTGTTTGCGGATTTGCCTTTTATTTGCCTTCCCGGTGTTTTGACTGTCCCTTTGTTTTCTGTTTAATGTTCATAAAAATGTTCATAGCAACTTCCTTACAGGTTCAGATGGGTGCTTTGCGCGCGTACTCAGAAACGGTACTAGGTCAATTTGTGTTTTAAAACCATGTACGAGACCTGACCATGGCAAAATGAACAGCAATGGCCAGGTTCTAGCCATGGTAGATAAAAAAATTGCACCGTGGACAGACGATTTCATGGGCAAGAATGGTTCCATGGCCACATCGTTCCATAAATCTATGGACAAGGGATGACCATGGCAAGAAGGTTCAATGGTTCATGGTCAAAACGTATCCATGGGAGCAGCTGGTTGATAGCTGGCCATGGAATTGATTTACCATGGTCAGAGTGTGCACAGAATTTGATTTACATGGCCAGGATTGTGGCCATGGTACGTGTATGTTCATGGTCAGAGTGCCCACAGAGATTGATTTACATGGCCAGGATTGTGACCATGGCCCATGGCTCGTGTGTGTTCATGGTCAGAGTGCCCACAGAAATTGATTTACATGGCCAGGGTTGTGGCCATGGTATGTACGTGTGTGCTCATGGTCAGAGTGTCCACAGAAATTGATTTACATTGGCAGGGTTGCGTAAATCAATTTCTGTGGGCACTCTGACCATGAACACTAACGTACCATGGTCACAACCCTGCCCATGTAAATCAATTTCAGTGGGCACTCTGACCATGAACACACACAAACCATGACCACAATCCTGGCCATGTAAATCAATCTCCGTCGGCACTCTGACCATGACCATGGTAAATCAATTCCATGGCCAGCTAGTAGCCAGCTGCTCCCATGGACACGTTCTGACCATGAACCGTTGTGCCTGCTTGCCATGGTCATTTCTTGTCCATAGATTTATGAAACGATGTGGCCATGGAAAGTACCGTTGACATTGACGTAGCTATCGTTTGATCATGGTCCTATGTGCATGGCTTGTCATGCACCAGGTGTATTCATGGACGTGGCCCAATGGTCAAAGGTTGTGACCATGACTCTACGTTTATGGACACAAACGCTCGCCATGATGAACGTAGACCATGAAGACACAGACCATGAGGAAAACATCCCGTGTCCATTACAAATACAGTTGGCCATTGATTAGTTCTGTCATGGTCTTGGTGTCCATTGACAACAGTATCATGTCCAAACGTGTGTTCATGGACGTTCTGCATGACAATGGTAATAGTAACCATGGACACACTCATGGACTTAGTTGTGACCATGAAAGCCAATTCTCATGGTCATCCCTTGCCATGGAGCACATAAGCCATGGTCATGCAATCCATCCACCATATACCCATGGTCAACTGTTGTTTTCATGGTTTACTGGTTCCATAAATCTATGGTCACTAAAATCCATGGTTAAATTTATGTCCATGGCTCATGGACAGCCCCAAGGTTTTTTTACCCAGGGATTGGTTTTGGCAGGATGCCAGACAGCAGCCAAGACCGTGACGCACAATTCACGGCCTCATGAATGTTGTTTCCTGGAAACATGATATTAAATACAAAATAAGACTTAAATGAATACAAGACTGTAATACTAAAGGAGGCAACTATCACACTCACCTATGTTTATTCCCCAAAGAATCGAGAATGGGAGAACATACACCACATCACCAGCGCGCTGCCTCACCTAAAACACATATGTAGTGGGGTAGCTGAGGAGGTAGTAGTTCAGAAGAGCTCCCATAAGAAAAGCTCGCTCCTAGTTGTGTCTCCCTATAGGCGCCCGGAGCGCTCCGCCAGTCAGCGCCCGGCGGGTGCATGCTGCGGCTCCAAAACGAGCAGGCCAATCACAGCGCAGCGGCGCGCCCGGCAGTTGTCGCCCCACTCCTTATAGTCTCTCTATCGGCGAGAGGCCGGGGCGGGTCGGTCACAGGCCATGGTCCAGGCCACAACTACCTAGTACCTCAACGGTGAAAGATAGAGCCAGATTTGCCCTAGGCCTTTCGTTCTTGGAATGGACCCTGGACCCCGGGTGAAAAAACATTGACAGTAAGTTTGTATACAGAGGTATACAAGTAATTGTATAAAGCTGTTTAAAGGTAATAGTATTACATTTGGTAAAATTGTATTACTTTGTCAGTATACCTTTTCATAAAATATTATACAATATATACTTGAGCATTTCAATTTACTCACGGGATAAGTGGCCTGAGTGGGTGGCTGTCGTTTTCAGCATTTTTGTTTTCCGAATTATCTTTTTGCCCTGAGCACGATAGTGGTCGTTTCACTTCCCTATGTGAAGCCGCGTTTACAAGTTATGCTGCATTTTAGAACTCAACCACATTTTGCCTATATTTAGGGGAGTGCCCAGAAATGTTACTAGTCACTGTATGAGTGTATGTGTCCGTATACCTTCTAATGTAGGGCAAGGTGGCATTTATTCAAATGCATGTGGCTGTATACATGGGTGAGGTACAATGATGCTCTAATATACGTCGCTTTATATATGGCACGTTTATTGTATATACATATTAGATTTTATAAAAACTTATATAATTGTATAAAGTTTTACCAAATATTCTACACATTTGTAAAACACCCTCATATCGTTATATTATGGTGTACACAATCATATTCAATTTTATAACAGTCTATACATTGTAATAAAATTTCTTAGTGAGTTGTATACAAACCGTTTCACCCGGGACCCTCCTATACTCTAAATATTCTGAGAATTTCAAGTCTCGAGCACATCCTGCTTCTTCTTGTGAAGATACAGACAGACATGACGTTTGCATAAGCCTGCAGGACAGATTTTTCAAAGCATACGCAAAATTGTGTAATACGGACCATCCGAGGTAATTTGAACCACCATCTTTTGGATGCTCTTGACACACAGTGCAAATTTCAAGCAGTCTATTCCTTGGGCTCCATTTTGTCGATTAAGGAGGACACATTTGGATATCAAAATATGCCCCATGGCATGGCAGCCACAATGACGTGGTCCAAATTACCACGCATAGTCCATATCAAACCATTTGGCGGTAAGTGCCGGCTTATAACAGAGTTTGGCGTAATCAAACCAGCCAGGACTTCCGTCGACGCAGGAAATAGGATATGATGACAGTATCTCACAATCACGAAAACGCAAATTAAATCTCTTCGTATCTTTAACTTGTTATTCATCGAAGATAACGCAGACACCCTTCAAGTGAGGCCTTGGCAAGTAAAATAATGCACTTGAGTTAATCTCGACGGCACAGACACCTGGGAGGTACTCCATCTTTTATTACTTGTAGTTGTCCCATGGTGGCCAAGGCGCCGACGATCAGGTGCAACTAATCAGCATAGGTGTTTTTAAACGCAGACGGCGAGCCGCAATGGAAACCACGTTGACTATGGCGACAACCAACAGTCGAAGTATGTCGGGCTGGCTCACCAGGCAGCAGCCGCGCGGCAACCACAAGCCACTGCCCCGAGCCCGCACTGTTAGAAATTTTCGGGGAGATTTTACAGATAAAGTCTGGGTATACTAGACGCCAATATAAAAGTCTGGTAAAATTACCAGTGTTTATAAAATTACAGAACACTTGTAAAAATAACTCCACAAAATTTCTGTAAAACTGATACCAAATATTTCTGTAAAAATGTTTAAGGATGTTTCCTGTAATTTTTACCCACATTTTTCTGAGGTAAAATATGCAAGAAAAAATATTTTCAGCGGCTCTTTCTTTGTTCTATTAGTAGTATAGATGGGGACCTGTCACTGTCCGCCATCTTGATAGTAGTATAGATGGGGACCTGTCACTGTCCGCCATCTTGATGGGGACCTGTCCCCCTACCGCCGTTTTGATTTTTTTGCATCCCCCTACCCTCGAGGGGTAAAAAAAGGGTATCTTTTGAGTACCTAACATAAACCTAATTTTTTGAAAGGGTGTCTTATGGGTGTCTAGCCCAAACCTAATTTTTTGGACGAGTATCTTTTTGACGTCTAACATAAACCTATTTTTTTGGAAGGGTGTCTTTTGAGTGTGTAACATAACCTATTTTTTTATATGGGTTGTCTGAAAGGGCGACAAACTCCCACCTAACTTTTTGAAGGGTATCTTATGGGTGTGTAACATAAACCTAATTTTTGAAGGGTGTCTTTTGAGTGTGTAACATAAACCTATTTTTATATGGGTTGTCTGAAAGGGCGACAAACTCCCACCTAACTTTTTGAAGGGTATCTTAGGGGTGTGTAACATAAACCTAACTTTGAATTAAAGACGTGTATGGACATGTCTTATGGGTGTGTAACATAAACCTATTTTTTGAGAGAGTGTCTTAGGGGTTGCTAACACAACCTAACTTTTTTTGGAAGGGTGTCTGACCCAGCAAACACATATGTCGAGATGAAAGACCAGGTGTGTTGTAAGCACAACGAATAAAATGGCAGAACGGCTCAGTGGTCTAAGGCGCCGACGAGTTAACCGTCGAGGCTTCAGGTCATGGGGTCGAAT
>NW_026267357.1:27668-28080 GCF_000697945.3 Frankliniella occidentalis | reverse complement strand
TCAACGTCCGCTTCAAGTTCAACATTCGGTAAGGTACAAAGCTCTGAAATTACTATGTTAACAAGGGGGAAGGAGGAGAGGAGGGAAGGAGGAGAAAAGTGTCCCAAAAGGGGAGGAAAATTAATTTTGAAATTATACATATTATGCGTTCGAACACAACTTTGTAGTGTACATAGCTCTCCGACAAATTTATAGCTAAAGTAAAGTTGTACTGCAGTGAAAACTTCAGTCGGAACAGTGCGGGAACTCCGCCAAGCTAGGTGAAAACTATGGTAAAACTGTGCGCGATGCGAAATCCGTAGAGTTAAACTATAGTTTTGACACAGTTTTCTGCAGTTTAGATGCAGTTCAACTACAGAAAACTGCATTTAAACTGCAGTGAGTACAGCTGCACTTGAACTGTATTTATTTC
>NW_026267357.1:16868-27618 GCF_000697945.3 Frankliniella occidentalis | reverse complement strand
CATTGTGTTTGAGTTGGGCGGGTGTGAGAAGAGAGGCTGGGTAGGGTGAAGCAAATATTTCTGTGTAGCTTAAATCAAAGAATGGGTCATATTTGCTGAACTCCTTGATGATGTACTGATCATCTGATCCCCTCAGCATTTGCATGTCGCAGAAAGCATACGACATGGCGAAGTCGATCGGATGAAACCGAGGGCGGGGCACAGAGAATGAGCAAGAAGGGCAAGCCATGATGTGCACACCAGGAGACGAACCGAAGGAATGACTGATGGGCGCGAGAGCCCTTCTTTTATACTTGCGTTCCGCCGCTCGAGGCGCCACCTATCGGGCGGTGTCGGAAATGATAATATTGAACGTGTCTCAACGTGGGTTGGACATCCGCGCGCCTGCCGCGCCGAGCGCCTGCCGCGCCGCAACCCGCCCGCACGGCTGCTGACTGGGTTGCCTACCTGCCAGTGGACCTCGAGCGCGTAGCGTCCGCTCGGCTCGGCTCGACTCGGCTCAGCTCGCTCACGGGGTGCAGGGAGTGCGGCCAGAGGCTCTAGACCCAGGGTGAGCACCTCGTGGTCTTCACCCTGGTCCCGCACATGATGGCCCTGGCGGTGGAGGGATCGCAGCCATGCCTTGGCTGTGTGCACGGCGAGGAGGGAGAGGAGCGCGGTCCCCCCGACCCAAGCCAGCCGGCACCAGAGCTCCGACTCTGGTCGGCCCGCTGCGCGCTGCGCGGCGGGCAGTGGCGGGGGTAAGGCGGGGAAGGGGAAGGGTTCTCGCGGGGCGCGCGGGGTTGGAGGGGGGCAGCGCGGCTCGGCTGGCGGGCCAGACAGCCGGCGCGTCTCGTAATGTTCTTCTGAGTCTTGCTGCGGACAGACGCTTTTCGCCATCATGGACCTGATCATGGGCTACGAATCAGAGGACTCGTCCGACAGCTCCTCATCGTCTTCAACAAGTTCGTCATCGTCTTCAACAAGTTCGTCATCGTCTTCAACAAGTTCGTCATCGTCTTCAACAAGTTCGTCATCTTGTTCAACGTGCTTTTCGTCAACGAGCTCGTCGTCGACGGCATCGAATTTGAGCGGGGACACTGTTCATTTGGACCATAGTTCGCTAGTGCGAGAAATTGACGCCATGGACGTAAGTACCTCAAATGCTTGTGTGAGGACACTGTTTTGCGAATGAATTTGAATAAAAAAACCAATGTCCTCAAAAACAGTTCTATGTCGAGACAATGTTCAAAATGCGATGTAAGCCACGGTAATACGTTACCGTGTGGCTCTCTCTAAGATCTCTCTCCGCGAAAAGAACACGAAACGACATAGAGCTGTTTTATTTCAGTCGATCATCAACCGCGTAGCCGCCCAATGCGGCACGACTCGCGACATTTTGCTGCCCAATGCAGCCGGTTTGTATTTTAAAGGGTGAGTCCAATGTGTGCTTAAGCGAGAAATCGCTCTGTCCTTCCCTGTTTTTAAACGAACCCGTTTCTACCACGCGCCGCGCGCGGGGGGGCCAGAGCGTCATGTCGCCGCGACCACCTGTTGGAGTGCAATTCCACATTACCTCAGTACCGCCAACAATCGACACTGTGCTCAAGGCCCCGCCCGCCGCCCCTTGTTGAGTGTACCCAAAATAGAGACCGAAATAAAGTAAATTTCTAGAAATGTTACAGCCACCAAGCTTTTTGGTGTCAACCGAACTTTCTGCCGTGTTTCTGCAGTACACACATTCATGCTGCCACACCGACAACATAGTTTCAATCCAGGTACCAGGTGGTCAGTGCCTTGGTCAGAGCGAACACCTCTATGTTCAGTGTTGCGGGTCGGCATACCATTTCATGCTGCAGGGGCCATGACGCAATGCATGGGCTGAGAGCATTGGCTAACTTAAACTTACAACACTGTTACATCCGGTACAACTGAAAATGTTTATTTCCTTATTAACATTAGGATGTATAATTTAGTTTTCATCATCAAGGGTTCGTTTCGCAGTTTACACGAAGTGTTAACGTTTTTAAAGTGCACTCGGCATGATTTGCCTTGCTGCAGCTGTAAATATCACGCTTGCATGCTTTTGAGGTTAATGCGTGTTGAAGCCTGTCTGACGCGTCGGCCGCACCGCGAGACGCG
Organism: Frankliniella occidentalis; assembly: GCF_000697945.3. Classification (NCBI taxonomy): domain Eukaryota; kingdom Metazoa; phylum Arthropoda; class Insecta; order Thysanoptera; family Thripidae; genus Frankliniella; species Frankliniella occidentalis. Next base: position 25,497 of record NW_026267357.1, on the reverse strand, counting down.
GCCGGGGCCGAGGGCGCGGGCGCGGGGAGAGGAGGGAGAGGGAGGGGTCGTCGCCAGTCGTCGCCAGGCGCTGCCTCAGACAGGCGGGGGACGGGTGGAGGGGGAGGCTGTTTGCCGCGCGCTGTGCTGTTGCTACGCCGGGGGACCGTCCGTCAACAGGGGTCGACTGTAAATTTGTGGCGCGCGCGTGTGTGTGTGTGTGTGTGTGTGTGTGTGTGTGTGTGCGTGTGCGTGTGCGCGCGCACGCACGCAGGGCTTGAGGGAAACAGCAAAACTATCACGCCCGCCAGGCCGCCAGCCCCTGGCCCAGGTCGGGGAAGCAGAAGTCCGCGAGAAGCAGCCGGCATGCCGCCAGGTCGCGGACTAGGTCCCGGACCAGGCCGGGGCTAAGGGACGGTGGCGGCACTCCGGGCCGGCCCCATAGGCGCGCGAGCGACCGAATCTGTCCCCGTCCGGCTTCCGCGCGGCGAGCCTACCTCCCAGGGCTGTAGGCCGGCGGCGCGCCGGCGCGCTATAGGGCGCTCGGGGTTTTTCGGCCCTAGCGCCTTTCCTATTGATTTTAGAGGGTGGATCAAAGCGAGGCGATTAAAGGCCATCATGTTAGCTATCGAATGAGCACAAGCCGAAGTCTGTGCGATAATTCTGAGAGGATTGCCAGCGAAATTAGTTTGGCGCCGGAACGCGCGCTTGGGTAACTTCGCTCCTGGCGCAACACCCGTTGGTTTTAGACGAAATTACACCCCCTAAGCAATTAAAGAACATAAAAAAACCTTTAAAATGAGCTATCACCGAGGTCGATACGATCACTCTGTGAGCTGTGACATAGGAATTAGTGTCGCGCCCGGCCGCCGCGGAGCGAGAATCCGTCGCGCGATCGGCTATTTTCGCCTCTGGCTCCTTTCCTATCCATTTCAGCACGCAAATGGTAGAGAATGAAGATGAAGAGGACGAAATAATCTTTCGAACGAGCCTATACCGAAGTCGATACGATAAGTATGTTCTAAGAACAGGCCTGTACCAGCCTGAACCCTTTCCTCCTTTGCGCTGATTGGCCGACGCGGACGAAGTTCCCGGACCCGACACTAGGGGTCGACCACCCTGGCGGCCAGTTCAAGAACTTCGTCGGCGTCAGCCAGTGCATGGGAGGAAATGGTGCAGGGAGAACTGCCGTTGTTCTTTGTTTATTTCACATTTTTTCGAGCTATTTCCGCATTTATTTCGAGGGAAGGTGTACGAACTATTTCGCAAGTGATTTCTCCCTCGGTCTGATTCTCGTTCGACAATCTTCGAAAAGCGTGAGGAGGCGACAACTCGTCTTAGATTCGTCCTTCAATTTTGAATCGAGTTTTGACTTACTTTTGACTTCCTTTTTTACACGGGTCAGTTCAGTCTCAGCCACCAAAGTTAGCTGGGCTGCGAATGTTGTTGTTGAAACCGGGGACCGCGCGGGACCGGCAACAAACGAGCTCTTATTACAATACGGCGACACTGCGTCTGACACACTTATGATACCGACTTCGGTATAGGCTCGTTCGAAAGCTTATTTCGTCCTCTTCATCTTCATTCCCTACCATTTGCGTGCTGAAATGGATAGGAAAGGAGCCAGAGGCGAAAATAGCCGATCGCGCGACGGATTCTCGCTCCGCGGCGGCCGGGCGCGACACTAATTCCGATGTCACAGCTCACAAAGTGATCGTATCGACCTCGGTGATAGCTCATTTTAAAGGTTTTTTTATGTTCTTTAATTGCTTAGGGGATGTAATTTTGTCTAAAACCAACGGGTGAGGCGCCAGGAGCGAAGTTACCCAAGCGCGCGTTCCGGCGCTAAACTAATTTCGCTGGCAATCCTCTCAGAATTATCGCACAGACTTCGGCTTGTGCTCATTCGATAGCTAACATGATGGCCTTTAATCGCCTCGCTTTGATCCACCCTCTAAAATCAATAGGAAAGGCGCTAGGGCCGAAAAACCCCGAGCGCCCTATAGCGCGCCGGCGCGCCGCCGGCCTACAGCCCTGGGAGGTAGGCACGCCGCGCAGCAGCCGGACGGGGACAGATTCGGTACGCGCTCACGAACTGAGTGCCGCCACCGTCCCTTGCCGGGGCAGAACTTCGACAGCAATGTTGAACCAGGGGCAGGGCCAGGAGCCTAGTGTAGGGGGGAGGGGGAGGAGAGTGGCGTCAAGACAACCGCAGGGGCGCGCACCTCGAGAAGCTTACAGGCGCACGGGGCTTCAGCTCAGGGGCGAGGGGTAGGCAAATGTCGTGATTAATAGGTGTTTAATAGGTGTTTGTGACTACTCTTTTTCAGTCGGTCAGCTGGGAGGCCCCATTGTTGGCGGGCACCCCCGACAAGGCTGCGCAGTGCATGAGAGAGGATGCGGTGCCTGTCCGCGCCCGCGAGCTTTCGTTCGGGACGGACGCGCAGGATGGCGTAAGTTACCCCGTTTTTTTCTCTATCGTTCAACACAGCACTTGTGTACTGTGCTCTTACATGCGCATTTCTTGTTACAGTTCGAAGTGAAGAATTTCAGTGAGAACTCCCTGGATATGCCAGTTTTGGAGTGCTTGAATAAGACTTTATTTGCTGAGGAGGAAGTGATGGCAGACGTGCCGCCCGGGTGGAAGGATCTATAGTTTGACTGAAGTTGTAACTGTAGTGGTGGAACTATACTTTTAGACTGCAATACAAAGACACTCTAAAAAAAATTAATACAAAAATTTGTAATTTGGATATGCAGTTTTTTCAGCATCCATGATACAAAAAATTGTATTCTTTTGGATATTAAAAATAAATTTGTAACGTGGATACAAAAATTTGTATCCATCGATACAGAATAAAACATTTCGTTGTATGCTCTGACACATAAGAAAAAGAGATTTTTTTTTCTCTTGGATGTCTTATCCTAGACGTTTCACTCTCATCACAGACGATTAACTTCAATGTAGTACTTTACCTTACCGGGATTTGAACCCCGAACCTCTGGGTTGGGATTTGACGCCCTAGCCCACGCGGCTAAGGCGACTTCCTGCGAGCAGTCATGCTCCGACCTGGTGTCGTTCTCACCCGTCTACTGGTTTGCCCCAGACCCAGAGCCTTTCCCATAGCCATCGAGCTTTCAGATGGCAATTCTATGTTAATGCTTTGGGAACAGATTTTATTTTCCATGTTGCCGCAGTCAGTCTAACAGCTACTCGAATCGTGCCCAATTTTAACGTTAAATCGGCGAATCTTTGAACGCAAATATAGATTTCTGTTTCCGTGTTACAGAAATTTGTATTCCGGTTACAGAAATTTGTAATCCGAATTCTAAAACTTTTAGAATAATATAAAATTTTGAAATAAATGTAGAATTTTGTATTGTTTACAAATTTTAAAAGAATATTACAAGATTCTGTATCATCATTACGAATTTCTGTATCACAGTGCCCGGATACAGAAAACTGTATCAAATTTGATACAAAAATCTGTAAATTTTTTTAGAGTGGAGGACTTAAACTGTGCATTAATGCGAATAAAACTTCAAGTCCGGGTGCATCGTAAACTGTGTTACGAACTGTGTTTTAAACTGTAGTTGTACTGTGTTTTCTTTGCTGTCGCATTATGCGTTGGTTCTACAGATCGATCTATAGTTCAAGAGCGTTGTTTATGTTGAGTTAAAGAGTACTGAGACACTGCAGTGTCACTTATAGTAGTTAAATGGAGTGTACTCTGCACTCTTGTCGTACTTAAGGTGCATTCAAGTTTGCATTTCAAGGTGCATTTAGAGGTGCGAATCCAACTGTAGGTGAATTCTGTTGTCAATACCATAATTTAAATGCACTTAAATTGCACTGCTTGTCCTTAACACTGAGTTATATTGATTATTAACAACTTTGCTGCTGGATCTCTACACATGGATTACCATATTTTAATAATGGATGCTTAAGTCCACTACCGGTGTAAAAGGCAAGCCACGTTCTGCTTCCTGCTGGACTCTTTTACTTGCCTTCCAAAAATGTTTTTCGTGAAAGAGATATGAAGGAATATGTCTTTAACAAGCAGGTTATTTTGGAGCGGAAAACACAGTGACAACAAAGTTAAGTGAGTTAACTGGGGCGGAACTAGGTTTAAACTGTACTTCAACTGTATTCCGACTCGGTCGGCCGTCGGGCTGGGACCCTTCGCATGACATCAAGTTACCGCATGGCTACTAGTGTGGTGGCGCGGTGGCTCAGTGGTCAGCGTATCGGGTTCCCAGCTCCGAGGTTCGAGGTTCGAGTCGCGTCAACGTCCGCTTCAAGTTCAACATTCGGTAAGGTACAAAGCTCTGAAATTACTATGTTAACAAGGGGGAAGGAGGAGAGGAGGGAAGGAGGAGAAAAGTGTCCCAAAAGGGGAGGAAAATTAATTTTGAAATTATACATATTATGCGTTCGAACACAACTTTGTAGTGTACATAGCTCTCCGACAAATTTATAGCTAAAGTAAAGTTGTACTGCAGTGAAAACTTCAGTCGGAACAGTGCGGGAACTCCGCCAAGCTAGGTGAAAACTATGGTAAAACTGTGCGACATGCGAAATCCGTAGAGTTAAACTATAGTTTTGACACAGTTTTCTGCAGTTTAGATGTAGTTCAACTACAGAAAACTGCATTTAAACTGCAGTGAGTACAGCTGCACTTGAACTGTATTTATTTCGTTGTTTGCACTTCCGTTTAAATTGTACTTCAGTATGAGCTAAAACCAAGTACAACTTTACTTAGACTGGTTTTTAACTTCGGATTTCGAAGAAGTTGAACTACAGTCATTGTTCCTAAATTCGGACTTGCGCCCTAAATTCGGACATGGTGCCGTATTTCACTATTGTCGCCTCCAAATCCATACTGCGTCAACAAAATTTAACTTCCATGGGTTTGATGGAAAGGTAAGACCACCAAGTTTCCATTTCTGCCAAAAAAATAAATGTGTGAGTGATATTGCTTCCTCCAGAAATTCCTGGAATTTGTATTTTTAGCCCCCCAAAACAGGACTTTTTTTAATGTGTCTTGTAAGAATTTGGGGTTCCGAACAGTGTAAGCCCGGGTTATTCTGACCACAATATATGTGAAACTTGGTACTTTTATCTTCAATATGACACCAAGTTTTTGATTTTTCGTCGCACGGTTTAGTATTGGGAAGCGTTTTTGCAATGCGCCCTAAATTCGGACATAGGCTTTTACATGCAAAAGTGACTACTGTCCGAATTTAGGGCACGTTAAAAGCGATCTTTAAGCAGTTCTGGCGACTAAACTATACCAGATAAGAAAATTTGGAAGGTAGGGTAAGGTCAAATTTTTTCATGAAGTTTCTGTACCCCCCGAAAAATTTTCACTTTTCATAATTTTTCAAAGCTGTCCGAATTTAGGACGCATTGGTTCCTAAATACGAACACGATTCAAACAGCCCTCACCCCTATACCGTTCGCGCGAAAAAATATTTTCGGTGAGTGGTAGGTGCGTCTCGACGTGAGGATTCTAGAATCCCCAGCGATTTTTCATATTTCAAAAATTCTAGATGTCACAGGCGTTTTTCCTCAAAAACCGTCCGAATTTAGGGACAATGACTGTACGGTTCTCAAAGACGGTTCGAACTACAGATCCTTCCACCCGGGCGGTGCCTCAGGTGGAGCCGGTGCCTGAGGTGGAGCACGAGCCTGAGGTGGTGCTGATAGAGGAGGGTGGTGAGGAAGTTGATGTCGCCATACCGTAAGTTTAAATTATCCACACACAGATAAACTTTTTTGATCTACGCATCCATCTTATATTTTTGTTTGTTTTCAGTGAGGAAGTGTTCAAAAGGAAAAGAACTAGGGCCAAGCGACCCCCCACTCCAGCTGCAAGGCCTGCTGTGGCCCAAAAGGCAGGGCCTTCATTTGTTCAATCCACGAAGCAGCATCCGATGGGGAAGGTGCCTGACCCTGTGTTCCATTTGCCTCCACCCCAGCCCCATCAAGCACTATTGGTTGTAAGTGAAAGGACAACACAAGACTTTTATGAATAACAAATTAAAAAAATGCTCTACTCATGTTTTTTTCTTTGTTTAAGGATAACGTGGATATGAGGGAAGTGCTAAATGCCAAGCGGGCTCGTAGAGCACAAGAAGAAGGGAACAACAAGCGACAGAAGAAGGACTGATGTTATTTTTTGTATTCTCCTTTTTTATTTTTTTACTCTACTTCATGTACATGTGTACATATGCACATTTCTTTTTGTCTATTTCATCTGTGCTCTACTGAATATTTTGTACTCTATTTTGTTTATACTAAAACTTTTTCATTGAAGAGCATACCACATTTTGTCTTTGTTATTTCATTCATCCTTTTATTTTCGTTGAATCAGAATTGTTTCAAATGATAGTTGAGGAAGATCAAATTAGATCACGAGCGATTTACATCGACCCTCTACAACTTCGGCCAAAATTTTCTCACTTAATCTACTCATCAATATGAGTGAAAAACCATTGGCACAACCCCCCAAAAAAAATTATTGGCGGAGATATGATTTTTTGAAGATTTTAGTCACTTTTTGTACTAAAATAAGGTTTAGATTGAAAAATTGCGCTTTCTCTTGCTGTATGGGTCCCAGAGGCAAATAAATGTCATATTCCGGTAAAAAATTGTCTAAGGTTTCCAAAAAGGGTTAGAACTTTAGTGTTTGGGGTGAATGTATGGTAGATATTGAAGCCCCAAAACTTTTGCAGGCCTTTCTAAGATCTTTGGGTTTTTTGGGAAGAAAAAATCGTAAAATGTTTTCGTTATATGATTTGAAAAGCTAAAGGACCATACAATCAGATAAGAAAATAAAAAAGGGTGGGTCGAGCCCTTCCTGAGGAGCTAGACGCCTTAGAAAATGGCCCAAATTTTGGGTTTCGGAAATTCGGGAAATTCTCTATCTAATAGGTAACTCGCCGAGTTAGGACCCTCTGGGCTAAAATTCCGTCCGTTTGCCTCTATCTTGCACTGTTTAGGCGCTAGAGTGTTTTTTTCGACGAAAATACGGTGAAAATGACCACGTTGCACATAAAAACGTACAAGGAGGCGTCCAATCGTAAAATGTCAGAGGAAGTACCCCCCCAAAACAGCACATTCTGAGTCTGATTCCACCCTCCGATTTACCGTATCTTTAACCCAGCGGTTCCCAACCTCGGGGTCGCGACCCCATTTGGGGTCGCGAGAAGAAATTTTGGGGTCGCGGCGAGGGGCCGGGGGTCCCCTGGGGTCGCGGCCACTGGACCACACCGAAGGAGTCTTCCTGTGCGAAAATATGGAAAACCCACCGGTTGTTTGGCTTGTTGTTGACTTCAAAATGTACAAACTTGTTCAAAAAAAGGGTTCAAGGGGGTTCAATTTACTTAGATATCCTTTGCTTTATGTCAATCAAGACCGAAAAGGGGTTGCGAAGTTGCTGCGGGCCACGTATTAGCTCAATAAGGGTCAGTGCCACCGCTCTTTATCCTACTCTGTTCAGGTAGTACGAGTTGAACAGTGTACAGACTGAACGATTCAAAATTTTCTAAAAGAATTCGGCAAATTTTGGCGCCTCTTTCACAAAATGCACGTGTCTTACGCGACCCGTGGCCACCACGGCTGACAGCCTGGCCTGTCCCGAGCGGGTGGGGCGGGGCCGCGCACGCTCACAAGTAATCGCCATTTTAAGGCATTTCCCACGAAAAAAGTTGCTTTATTTTTGTTTGAGCGTGTTCCTCATGCCTTTTTCTACGGGAAACAATAGTCGACACGTGAAATTTCATCGGTGGACAGGGTGGTTAGGCCGCTTGAACACATTGTACACTGCGAGAGCTAACTTTCACCTTTAACCCTTTCTCCTGGGCGTTGCGAGTAACTTTCCGGGGTGTTCGAAAGCTCAAAATGACCGCGTACTCGTACGCACGACTGTGCAATTGTTTTCAATATATCCACCTCTAGCTCCTAAACGGTTAAAGATACGGTAAATCGGAGGGTGGAATCAGACTCAGAATGTGCTGTTTTGGGGGGGTTCTTCCTCTGACATTTTACGATTGGACGCCTCCTTGTACGTTTTTATGTGCAACGTGGTCATTTTCACCGTATTTTCGTCGAAAAAAACACTCTAGCGCCTAAACGGTGCAAGATAGAGGCAAACGGACGGAATTTTAGCCCAGAGGGTCCTAACTCGGCGAGTTACCTATTAGATAGAGAATTTCCCGAATTTCCGAAACCCAAAATTTGGGCCATTTTCTAAGGCGTCTAGCTCCTCAGGAAGGGCTCGACCCACCCTTTTTTATTTTCTTATCTGATTGTATGGTCCTTTAGCTTTTCAAATCATATAACGAAAACATTTTACGATTTTTTCTTCCCAAAAAACCCAAAGATCTTAGAAAGGCCTGCAAAAGTTTTGGGGCTTCAATATCTACCATACATTCACCCCAAACACTAAAGTTCTAACCCTTTTTGGAAACCTTAGACAATTTTTTACCGGAATATGACATTTATTTGCCTCTGGGACCCATACAGCAAGAGAAAGCGCAATTTTTCAATCTAAACCTTATTTTAGTACAAAAAGTGACTAAAATCTTCAAAAAATCATATCTCCGCCAATAATTTTTTTTGGGGGGTTGTGCCAATGGTTTTTCA
>NW_026267357.1:14962-16098 GCF_000697945.3 Frankliniella occidentalis | reverse complement strand
GGAGTTTTTCTGACAAAAGTGGCCCAAAAACAATATATTAAGCTTAGAAAATATTTGATGGTTTCCTAGGGGGTAACTTGTGAAAATAGAGTCCTGTGGGATAAGATTTCGTCCGTTTGGCTCTATCCCTCACCGTTTAGGCGATAGATGGAGTTTCTCTCACCAAAATGGCCAAAACAGAAATATTTTTATTTTTTCAGAAGTACACTTCTGTCCGAGAAGTATGCGGCCGGTTCAAAATTCTCTTCTAAGCAGAAGAGTGGGCTTATTTTATGGTGGCACATCATTAATAAAACGTGTACACTTCCATGCCAAAAAAAAAAAAACACAAAAAAAACAACACATTTAGTTTTTTGTTGTTTGAACACGTTCGGTGTCATTCAGAGTATGCCTGGAAGTATATTTCACTTCTAGTTCTAGTCTTATGTGCATTTTCATAGGTGTGTTATGGGATTCATAAGCTAACATCAATAACTTAAGATTTCGGCATAACTTGCATGTATTCTACAAACTGCGGCACACACAGCCAAAGATGTTCAGCGTATGAAAAGAATACTTCGTTTGTTGAGTTTTACTTACGAAGTAGACTGAAAAGGTACCTGGCAAAAAGATGGTTCGAAGCGAGCCGTCACTCAAACGGGCCGAAGGCCCGTTTTCGGATAGAAGATGTATTACACCATAAAAATTCAGAAGGGACGGGCCGAAGGCCCGTCCCAAACGCCGCCGGCAGGCCAAGCTGGGCCCGCTCCCTGCCGAACCGAGTTGCCGGTGGAGCGAAGCGGAGCTGGCAACTTGGTTTGGCGGAAGAGCGGGCCCAGCTTGTTAAATCTATTCTAAGTAGAAAAGAAAAAAGAAAGTAAGATGTCTTCTTTAAACTTGATGTCAACGGCTTTTGACTCGGAAAAGTTTTATCTTTGAGTATCACTAAAGTAATTGCCTCACACTAATGAGGCTATGCATACCTATTTAGAATGCTATTCCATTATCAAACTTAAAACTACCCAACCCCAAAAAAATAACATGAAAGTGTTTAGGGATTTTATATTATATTAGTTTTGTATTTTTGTTTTTGTGTGTGTTTTTTTAAATGCACTTACTGTCTCATAGCTGAGAACAGTTTTTCTTTGAGGAAATCA
>NW_026267357.1:10204-10592 GCF_000697945.3 Frankliniella occidentalis | reverse complement strand
TTGAGACTGTCTGTAAAAGGTTGTCTATAAGAGACTGTATTAAAAAGGCCGTCTGTAAGGCTGTGTCTGTAAGATGATACCTGAAAGAGACTCTGTAACAGGATGTCTGTAAAGGTGTATGTAAAAGGCTGTCTGTAAGAGGCTGTCTGTAAAAGAATGTCTGTAAAGGGCTCTGTAAAAGCCTTTCTGTAAAAGGCTGTCTGTAGAAGGCTGTCTGTAAAGGCCGTCTGTAAGAAACTGCCTGTAAAAGGCTCGCTCTAAAATGCTATCTATAAGAGGCTGTCTGTAACAGGGTATCTGTAACACAGTGTCTGTAAAATGGGTTCTGTAACAGGCTGTCTGTAAGAGGCTGTCTGTAAAAGGCTGTCTGTAAAAGACTGTGTAAAAG
>NW_026267357.1:0-1456 GCF_000697945.3 Frankliniella occidentalis | reverse complement strand
AAGAATTTAATTATGTTACATTCTAAAATTACTGACTACAAAAACTGACGTTTTTCTAAAATTTTTAACAATAAAATCTGTTACTATGGTAATGTCTCTTATGAGATGTAGACTATGCCACCCCATAGTGTCTATCATTAAATCAGACAAAGTACAATGGGTATCTTATTCCAATCCAACACCATAGCATTTCATTCTTGTTCCACAATTATATATCACATTTGCTTATTAAAATCTGATGAAATCGTGAAAGTTTGTGAAGGATGTGCAGACAAAGAAGAAAATTGTAACATCATCAAGGAATTGCTAACGCGAGTTTATATTCATAAACTCTTTGAACACATTGCGTATAAACCGGTACGTTGCCACATTTGCTCAAAAAACATGCAAGTGGTAGAGGAATGCTTGTGTCATCACAGAATTATTCAAATTGCTAAAGACGATATTATTGATGGATCACAGTAAGTCAAGTTTCAGTTCATTAAATTAATCTGAACACATTGATACAAAGTGTTCAATGTGTACAACTAATGAAGGTACTTTATTTCAAGCTATTTTGAAGACTTCGATGAAGAAAATTTTGAGTTGTAAATTTAAGAAAGCATTATTGGCATGTTGAAAAAAATTTTCAGTTACAAATAGAAATAAGGTATGAGGATAACTTATTGTATTCCTACAAACAGCATTGAAACAGGGTTTAATGTATAATAGTTATGAAGATAATTTCTTTTCAGATGTTGAATTCAGGTCCAGTTCTCAACGTGCAAGACGTTTTGAAAATTTCATTTTTCTTCTATGTAAATACGAGTTTTTAAGGTCTTCCACAAACTGTCAAACTAAAACAAGAAGATAAGACACTTTTAATTGAGTACTGATGTAAACTACTCACTGTTTCTAACAACAATTACTATGTAACACGCCATTACCTTATTGGTACTTCTTTGGATGTGTAAAAGCAACATACAACATTGCAACAACTTCAGAATTTCAAAAGGGCTTCTATGCTTAATTTTCTCTACATTCGACAACTTCGACCACTGTAAAAATGACAGACATAAAAAGTTATAGTCCGGCCAGCCAAAGGTGACGCCTGGCGTAGCAGGGGCTCTTATGGGCAGCTACAGCAAACCCAGGCGTCACATTTGGCTGGCCGGACTATAAAACACAGTATAAGTAAAAGATATCACAGAAACTATTATAGAAAAATTTAGGATGATTTAAGATGATTATTATGTCCACTAGGATCATGAAGAATGGTTAAAAATTTCTATTAATTTAGAACAAAATTCTTTGGGTAATTTCATGATGTAAAAATGATACTGTGTCATCTCATCTATCACTTACTTTTTTGAAACTGTAAAGAACCATTTAACTCATAAAGAATTTGTCTTAAAAACTTTTCAGATAAAGCTAATGTACGCAATATTCAATTTCCTCTTTTTCTTCAAGTGTTAGG
>NW_026267356.1:484952-492735 GCF_000697945.3 Frankliniella occidentalis | reverse complement strand
CCCCCCACACACACACACTCTCTCTCTCTCTTTCTACACGGCCGGCTGACACACGCATGCCGAGACGTCATTGTGACGTGACATGGAATCGGCGCAATGCGCACGTTCGTGGAACGATGGGATGTCGCGAGCAAGCAGTCCCGAGGGCCGAGGCGGCGAATCTATTACAAAATAAGCCCCTCACCTCACCCGTGCCCACGAAAAAAAGAAAGAGAAAAAAACGCATTCTTTCCAGGGGGATGAATTGTAACCCTCATTTTTTTTGTAAGGGTAAAGGGGTCATCGACGCATTTTAAGAGGATGCGCCGCTGCTGCGCTTGCACTCAGATTTGCTCCTATACTTTTTCATGGACTCAGAAGTGCTGGTTGCTGGTTTAAAACACTAGATCTATGGCAGCTATGCAGCTTCCTTGCAGCAGGTCCACGGTTGTTCTGTGTGAGTCTGGAAGAGTCCCATTCTCCAAATCCCTGACCAGCCCGAACCCCCTCCCCCCTCCCGCCCCTCCCGCGCTTCGCCGTCACACACGCGCCACAGTGAGTTCGATGCAACCCGCGAATCGAGTGAATCACGGCTATCACTGCGACCTATAAAGCTTGGGTATCAGCTGGAGCGGGCCAGTGACGGCCAGCTGGAGTTGCTGGACATGGCTGGAGTCTCTGCAGTGCCCGTCGCGCCCGCATGGCTGGGCGCGGTGGTCTTGTGCGTGGCCGGCGTGATCCTGGGAGTCAGCTCAGAGCCTCACGGCGTGCTGCTGCGCAAAGGTAAGCCGAACCCATCTCCTATCGACTCGCTGGGCGCTTCGTCAAGGTTGCACGCCGAAGCTTGCAACCATACAGGAACCGATTGTCCAAACCCAGAAAACTTCCTAGACGCATCACCATTAAGGCATATTCTGAATCCCTGAATGCCCTTGGACTTGGTTGATCACAATAAAAAAAAAAAAAAAAATGAGCGGTGGAGGGGGGAGGGGGGGTAATTCCGCCACCACTTTTCGATTTGAGACCTCCTTCCGTCATTTTTGGTCCAAATTCAATATTTTTTCCATTATTTGCTCCCCTAAAGTACCATAGAAATTGACACTCAGGAAAAAAATTCTACTATCAGTCGTCAACATAGATAAGAAACAAATGTACCGAGTTTGAGGCAATGTCGGGAATTTACACTTGCACAAGTCCCCTTGTAAGGCGCCGTGCTCTTTGGGGTTCCGTTTCCTAGCTGAGTTATAGGCTTCGAACGCCTGGTGCGTAGGCAATATGTTGCGGGCGTGCCAGGCGGGCTGGCCTACCCTGAGGCGACGTGCTCTTTGGGGTTCCTCTTCCTGACTAAGTTGTAGGTTGTAGGGTCAGAACGCCTGGTGCGTAGGCAATACGTCGCGGGCGTGTCAGGCGGGATGGCCTACCCTTTAGGCGCCGTGCTCTTTGGGGTTCCGTTTCCTAGCTGGTCAGAACGCCTGGTGCGTAGGCAATACGTCGCGGGCGTGCCAGGCGGGATGGCCTACCCCAAGGGGCCGTGGTCTGTGGCCGGTGCTGCCTCCTCGGCCCCCGGCCACTTCCGCATGCCCGTCTTGTCTCATCGCTCGGCTTGACGCGCCGATCCGCGGGTGGTGGCGCGTGGATCGGTGCGTCGGCCGAGCGCAGGTGGTTGCAAAACGCAACACGTCAGGCAATCACAGAATGACAGCCCCGGTGGTGGCCGAGTCAGGAAAGTGCTGGAAGTTACGCGCGGGGGTGGAAAGCTCCAATGCCTTTCTGGTCCGACACCGAGCACCTCTTTCGGAGTCTGGCTGTGCGCGCTGATGTCGAGCGGCCTGGCCTCGCCCTCGTCGTTCATGAATAGGAAGTGCGCATACTACTCTTGTGCCTCCCCATCGCGATCGTTGGCGTTGCACCGCCGCCGTATGGGCACCGTGGACCGAGCACGGCTGCGCCAGCATGTAAATGGGGAGGTGACTGAAATAGCAAAGTGGCTTCGTCGACACCTTTTTTTGCGAAAATGGAAATGTAGAACGCGTTATCTGATCGGGCGCTTCCGCCCAAGTACGCGACGGGGAAGAAATTAAGGCTTCCTGGCTTCTCTTTGAACAAGACACTAAAATAATTTTGATTGCTAAACAAAATAATTCTTGCAGGTGATGGTGCTCCGTGGGGCCAATACTTTAGCCCTGGATTTGGGGGCTACTACACTATGGACGGTAAGCAAAACAATACTAGTACGAGTACACGGTAAATATTGGGTGCCTATGACGTCGGCGATTTTGGTTGACCTATATTCGAATATGGGTGTTTTGGTTCGCCTGCCTTCAACGCTTTCTGATCTCACACACAGTTTAGTGGGCACCTAGGCTTTGAAGTGTACGTCCTTCTGTCGAAATTCGATTTTGAACTGATTGTAGCGATGTTACAGACTTTCGCCCGGAGCCAGTAGTGCACGTGGTCCAGCCAGCCCTTCCCGTGTCTTACGAGATGCTGGAGGACGAACAGCAACAAGTCCTCCAAGGGCCTGACTACGGACAGGCTCACCTCGGGCCTGATTACGGTCAGAGTCACCAAGGACCTGATTATGGCCAGAGTCACCAAGGACCTGACTACGGCCAGAGTCACCAAGGGCCTGACTACGGCCAAAGTCACCAAGGGCCTGACTACGGCCAAAGTCACCAAGGACCCGACTACGGGCAGGTTGGAACCGCTTTTGATTGTTGGTATATAAACGCAATTTGAGCTGTTCAATGGAAGGTGCAATGTTTCAGGTGACGCAGGGTCCGGATGTGAGTCAAGAGACGCAAGGCCCAGACCTGGGACAAGTTACTCAGGGCCCGGAGCCGGGGCAGCAGGAGACGCAAGGTCCCGACCTCGAGCAGTTCACCACTCCGACCTACCACCCTAGGCCGGACGTCCCGGACACGCAGTCGACGAACGGACCAGACGACGTGCAGCAGTACACCACGCCGTATCCCACGGAGGCGTACCCCACCACGCCGTACCCGACGGAGGCGTACCCCACCACGCCCTACCCCACGTACCCGACCACCGATTACCCCACGACTACTGACTACGTACACCCCACCACCTGGCGTGAGTATGCCAAACTGCCTGTTCCGATCATTTTCTCCTCGCGGTAGTGCGTCTGAACGACGGTCTTCTCCTTGTCCAGGACCCCGCCCTCAACCCTCGTCTTGCCAAGCCAACCCGGCGGCCGCTGGCTACCGGCCTGGTACCAAGCTCATCTGCACCGTAGAGGCATGCCCCTCCCCAGGCGGCGTCAAGGGCGGCGTCAAGGGCGGCGTCAAGGGTGGCGTCAAGGGTGGCGTCAAGGGTGGTGTCAAGGGCGGTGTCAAGGGTGGCGTCAAGGGCGGCATCAAGGGCTACGGGGGTTACCATGACAGCCTAGGTATCGGCGTCCACATGGGCATCGGCGGCAGCCACAGCCGCGGCACGACCCTGGTCTGCAGGTACGACAGGACCCCAAACACGTTGCCTAGAATCCTCCGATCCGATTTGGTCTGACAAGTCGGAACGCTATTTTGTTTTCAGACCGTTCGATGGGTGCGATGAGCCGCTGCAGACGACAGAGGCCCCCCAGTACACAACGCCCGGGTACACCGAACCAGCCTACACCACTCCGGGGTACATCGTGCCCGAGTACACGACCTCTGAGCCGGAGGTGGATACGACGCAGGGGTACACGACACAAGGGTACATCGTCCCCGAGTACACGACTCTGGAGCCCACCACGGTTCCGCCGCCCCCGCCTCTCCCGACCATGCCCCCGGGTGTCAAGGGAGGCGTCAAGGGCCACCGAGGCGACGTGGGAGTCAAGGGCGGCGTGCAGATGAAGTGGGAGCCGGAACCTTGGTCCGAGGGAATAAAGGGCGTCAAAGGTGTCAAGGGAAGGCGGCCTGGCGCCTCAGCCAACGTCCCTGCATACGGCGGCTACCTCGACCAGGTCTGTAACCGTTCGTGTCCGGTCTGGAGGTATCGCTATGTCGGCTGAGTTCTCACCTTCTCTCCGTTTGCAGTGGGGCGGCGACGTCGCCGACATGCAGTGGGGACTCAAGACGAGCCCCCGTCGCCCACCGGCGGGCGTCAAGGGCATCAAGGGCGTGACGGACGACACTCAGCAGCACGTCAAGGGTCAGGGTCGCTCCAGGCGGCCCGGAGGCTACCAGTTCGGAGGCTGGGGTCACCAGGATTACCAGGTGAGAAGAGTGGCAGGCGACCCGATCCAATAAAAGTCGTGTTCTTTTCTACTATTCGAAGTATGATCCGGTTCTCATTCCAGGGCGCGCAGGGTGAGCAAGGCGAGCAGGCAGGGTTTTACATCCTCTGAGGGAACGACGACCGACGACACACACTACGCGCGTCCTTCTCATGAAAAATTGTGTGAAATGCTGTAAGATTTTTAAGTTATTAATTTATTTATTTCCTACTAAGTCTTGTGGTATTGTTTCCATCTACCCTTACCGAGTCCAACTGGTCAGCAATTCATCTAAACAATATTGCACACATACACTACGAATAAAATAATTACGTCGAAGTTCAATAAAAAGTAAATCACAATATAAGAATATTACATCACAGACAACGAAGACTGATCGTCAATCACAACAAGCGTCTTACAAATGGAACAATGAGTATGTTTACATACTAAGAGACAGAAATACAACATAAGACAAAAATTAAACTTAATGCTAATTGCAGGATACAAATGAGACAACATAAAGTCAAATGAGAGACAATGTGGAAACTCTTAAAAGAACTAAGGGGAATGACATTAAAATATACCAAAACAGAGAAAATTGCATGAGGGACATTATCACAGAAAATAGAATTTATTATGCCGCTAATCCACATCGTTCTTCAGGACCGCGGTCACGCTACTGTTGCGGCGAGGTTCGATTCTTTTATGTCGGCGATGACCCTCCTGTAGACAAGCTCAGGCGCCTGCTTGGCCCAGACGAAGTCTAAGTGCGTCCAGAGGGGGTCGGCCACCGCGTCGCAGCTCAAAAGGTTTGGCAGCTCAGAGCACGTTGGGATGACGTCCTGTGCACCACAAACACACACACGCACACGTTACAGCAACGAGACGCATGAGCCTCCTAGAGCGCTGTGCTATTCGATTGCAAAATAGAGGTACAACCGATAAACAAGCGGCAAGTGACTGAACCACCGCCCCGCGCCCGCAGCCGCCGGGCACACGATGCGTAGGCAACCGATCCTACACCACGGCCGGGTGTGCGGTGGGGCGGCAGGCGCTAACTAGCGCTAACTCACCCGCGGGTCTGTCAGGTGGTCGTTTGGCCCGTAGTGCAGCCTGGCCGGCACGAGCACGTTGCTCACGTTGTATTTGGGGGCCATCTCATGACCGTACCGCTGGATGTTCCCTGTGGTCCCGTAGTCATATCGCCGGAAGCCTTCGTAGAGAGAAAGTGGGACGACATACTCAGACATACTATTTCGTGAGAGTTTCAAGACATAAATTAGCGACGTTGAACAAGTTTCAAAGACCTACCGTGCCGCAAGGACTGTCCGTAGTGGTTGATGGTTTTAAACGAGGTGCCACTTGGCGTCCGGGATATAATGTAGGGCAGCAGCGTCTGCAAAGTCATGAACCGGGGTTAAGGACTTTACTTTTCCAAAAACGGAATTGTAGAGATACTTTTCAAAACTTTCTCAACAAAAAAAAAATGTTCAGACTTTTTTTCTAGAAAGTTCTAATTTTTCCAATTTCTTTTTGAACTATTTCAAATTTTCCCTTGTCATTAAAAATTCCAAATTTGGGGGGCATTAAAAGCCCCATTCGGGAGTAACAGATCTCCTTGGAAGCCTGTCGCCGTGCCGTTACTCACCGAGTTGGTCTGCTTGTCGTTGCGGCCGCTGAGGGCGTCGATGAGGCCCACGCACAGGGGCTGCGTCAGGCTGCCGTCGGAGCAGAAGATCTCCCCGGCCGTGCGCAACGCCGCGGTTGAGGGGAGGAACGAGTGGATGCCGAAAAAGGCCGAGGTCCGCTAGACATGGCAGATTTAGCCGTCAGTCAGGTAAACCCAAAAGCACATAGCTGCGGCGTACGATGGACTTTAAAATCTGCCGCTCACCATGAGGACGGGGGTGGTGTGCGCCAGGACGCGGAAGGTCGTGGACTTGGTGTGCACAAGGCTGGTGACTGGGCCGAGGCCGGTGAACATGCGGATATGCCTGGCCATGTCGGGGCGCTCTGAGGCCATGATGAACATGATGGTGGTCCCCATCGAGAAGCCCACGTACTGCAACTGCTGCTCGCCCGTCTCTCGGACCACGTACTGGATGAGGGCCGGCAAGTCCTGAGTCGCGTGCTCGTGATACCTGCGGATAAGAATCACCCACCATCACTGACTGCCATCGGCGGATGTTCGTGACGCCGCAAACCAGCGCCCCTCCAGGTGACACTTTACTTACGTAAAGTCCCAGAACGCGGCAGACTTGGTGCTGAGCGTCGTGTGGTTGAGCGAGTAAGTGTTGCCTCGCACGTTCATCATCCACACGTCGAAGCCCTCATCGGCCAGGAGGTAGGCTGTTTAAATTGAGAAGAGGAACTTATTTTGACGGCGCTTGCTTTGGTAGAGACTTTACGCTTGCAAGAGGCAGTTGTACTGACCGAGGGCCTTCCCGGGGCCAAGGATGATCCAGTCCGAGGAGGACGACAGGAGAGGGTGCGCCAGAATCACGACGGGCTTCTGCTGCTGTCGGATGCTTCGCCGCTTGTCGCCGACCTCGCTGCCGTCCACACCGTCCAGGCCGTTGCCCAGCCCGTCGTCCGCCCGCTCCACCGACCAGGAGGGCGTCGACGACGACGGCCCCGTGATGCGGTGGATGCCCAGGATGTAACCGTCCTCGGTGGTCACGTGGTGAAGCTCCGCGTCGTAGCCCCAGTGCCGAGAGAGCTCCACCTAGCAACACAGGCGCCGGTGTCAACCTCTCCGCGTACCGTCTCACGCGCATCACAAAGGGTACGGCGCAAGTCACAAAAAGAGACAAATCTTTCCATCGTTATTTCTCGGCCCCAATCCAATGATGGCCACGTCGGCAAACCAATTACCGATCCCCCTTAGTAACACCAATCCTAAGACCGGAATGAAATTCTGAAACCACAGGGTGGTTGATCTGTGACGTCATTTTTCTTCCTCCTGCGGTTACACTGTACCGGATTCAGGCGTGCGGGTGGGCTTGCCTACCGTCGCTCGCCATGGCGCCTTATGGCCACAAGAGGCGAGTATGCAAACTCAGAGAAAAGGGACGGCGCAGATAACCCCACCCTTTCTGACGGCCTTCAGATTTTAGTATCTCCAAATGAAATGGCTCTCTTCTTGGGTTTAAAGGAGGAACAGTCTGCGATTTCCCGATTTCCCGAGGGCTACGCAATTCAAACGCGCATTGTTTTTCTCCAATGCCACATCGCAAATGTTAAACGTATTACGACTCGACATGTTATTATTTGATGCACTATCAGAGACGCGATCGCCGTTAGGAAACTCCACACCGCGGGGCCAGCACTAGGTTGGCGCACACAAGGCCCGCTGCAGCGACCAGGGTCAGGGCCTGCGGGGTCCGTCCCCACGCGTCATGCGGGGAACGAAAAACACTGACCCGTGCGTTGCAAAACGGCGACAAGTACGCAGTGCGCGCGACATGCGTCGGGTCGACTGGCTGCCCGTGTGTTTTGTTTATTTTCAATGATTACGTCGATAAAGAGTGAACAATAAAGGGAAAAAAACGAGCGCCCTGTGCTAGAGGGGAAAGGGCAAGGGGG
>NW_026267356.1:469209-484770 GCF_000697945.3 Frankliniella occidentalis | reverse complement strand
GGCGCGGGGTGGGCTGCAGCTGCAGGGCGTGCGACGACGGCGGGTCTTCTGAGATTGCTGCGCTCTGCGCTTCATGATGAGATATGCAGCGGCGATACGAACGAGGCGATTTTTCGACCCGCGTGATCTCATTCAGAATCAATCGAATAATGCAGTCAAAATACGCCCATATGCAAGGCACAAATTGGTGCGACAGCTCCGCTACGCGGCCCTGACCTGGCCCACACACGCGCCTCCCGCCTTACTCTATCTGGTCAGCAATGAAGCATATTTTCGTCGCCAAATAACGCATGGTTACCACGCCACCCTTCGTTCCCCGCTGTCCCCGTGCAGCCTCCCCCCCCCCCCCCCCGGGGTCCTTGGGCCTTCCTCGCGATAATAACGCGCAGCCGAATTTCGAGGCGACACGCAAAGTCCGTGGCGAAGTAGATAATAGAGTGCATTTTTAAAAAAAAGATCGCGCTTCGATTCGAAGGGGTCAAGACTGATCGTAGTCTTTCGCCGAAAGAAAACCCAATGAAAAGTCGAATCAAGGCGACTGGGTCGATACTAGATATGTGTCTGTTTCAGGGTAGAGATTCCACTCGAAAATCGACAATGAGGGGGAAGTGAAATTCTCTAGAAGATTCCCCTGGCGAAATTTCTTGTACTTACTGGGTCGAGATCCAGCAGGGGGTTGAAGCCTCGGTGCCAGGCGTTGAGGTCCGAGCTGCGAGAGAAGAGGTAGGCGGACAGCAGCAGGCCGCCGTCCGAGGAGTAGTCCGCCTTGGGGTCGACGGCCATCGTGAGGGCGGCGCCGAGCACCACCGCGGCCAGCAGGGCCCGCACCACGCCGGCCATCTGCGAGGTGAACGTCACACGGAGCCATGAGGAGAGAGTCGCGCCCGCGAGGGGTCATTGGCACGCGCGCGACGTATTCAAACATCGCGCCAAGACGGCGGCGCCGCGCCGCCGGCAGCGGCAGCCTTGCCTTCACATGTGCGATAGCGCCCCGAGGCTGCACGTGCTGCGCACCTGTGCGGACCCGCGACCTTATCTACCAGGGCCTCCTGGCGCGCACCATGGACAAGACTGCGGATCCTGCGCGACTGTCCCGGTCGGTGGGGGCCGCGCGGGCTGCAAACCGAGTGCAAACGGTGCGCACCCCACCGAGACACGCGGGGCGGGCTCACCCGACGATCAAAATATAACGAACGCGAGGAAAACCCACACTATGCGGTCGGTGAAAAACTGATAAACTTTACCGTGCCGATTATGTAGGCAAGGAACTCCCCTGTGTGTACTTTGGGTCCCGCCCCCCTTTTTTTACGCATTGAACCGCATCGACAAAAAGGGCCGTACTTTTCCCGTCCCCTGCATGCATCGCAGCAAAGCGACACCCACCCAGACGAACGTGGCGATGAGGACAAGGAGGGCGAGCAGGAGGTAGTCCTCCATGGTGTCGCGAGGCCTGGGGCTGGAGGACGCGGAGGGACAGGACAAACAACAACAACTCGGCACGGCCGCAGTGCTCACTGGCCGGCCGCAGACTGAGCCGCTCTCCCTCGAGCACAACAGCGAGCGCCCACGATCAGCCCGCCGAGCGGCGGCGGTCCGGCGGTCAGAGGAGCCGGGCAGCTCTGGCAAGCCACGCCACGCCACGCCTGCAGTCAGAATACCGTAAGTGAATGAACCAGCCGGACCGCGCGCAACGACGATCATTTATTTCATTTATTGTGCGTTGCAGACTAACGCTTCCGTTTGCCACGTACCGTACTACCCGATCCGTCCAGCGCATATCATCACCGATCAGGGAAACGGGGAGAATATCGAATAAGGCTTAATGTCATTTTTTATTTTTTCTTCGTGAAAATGGGCAACGGCGAGTCGGCCAGGTCATGTCCCTCGGCGATAAGAGTCCGTTCATCACAGCATCACCGAGACTCACTCTGCTCGCGATCGCGGGAGAGTTCGCGCTCGATGTGAGAGGGGGGGGGGGGGGGGGGGGGCGTGACAGACTCGGAGGCGGGAGAGGACGCGGGCCGGACGACAGGCTGCCGGGCAGGACATCAATGCGCGGCGGGACTGCATACCTTGCAGGTGCTCCAGCCCCCCCCCCCATTTTCCAATAATGACACTCCGTTCGAAAGATACTTACCACACACTGGCGCACCAAGAGTTTAACCGGTCAAACACCTGCGTTCAACTACATTGTCGCGCACTCTTGTATGTGTTTAACTTGTCTGTTTGTCGGGCGCATTATCTTTATGGGATGTTGTGTTCAACAGATAACACTGTCATGTTAAATACGAGTGTTCAGCTGTCAATTTTGCAATTACCGAACACTTAAAAGAGTCAAGAATATAATATGCGAAGGGGATTTCAGGGTTATCTACCAAGAATATGAAACTTCCTAGAGTCAATCCTAGAAAGAGGTCGTTTCATGTCAGAGCGATAAAGCGATGAGCCAAGAGCATTTTCTCGACTAATCGACGCGAATATCAATATCCTCATATTTGAGTCATGCATCCATTTACTCGATAGATAAAAAGACTCCAAACAGGAGTTGTTGTTTTTTTTAAACTATTGAAGTGAAGTCCCAAATTTTCGACCGATATGGAGCATGGAAAAATGTCTCTCTTCCAAAAGAGCTGGACGCTTGCATTCAAATGCTCATAATCTCGTAAAAGCGAGAATACTGACTCCTGGGCTCTGGCTCTAAGGTTTGTAGTGCCGATACGGTTTGGGAGAACACATCATGCAGTCCACGGCGTACACCCAAAAAAGCGTGTTCTTGTTTCAAGTACAGCAATTTACTTGATTTATGGTGGCCTTGAATTGAGGTCAGTGGGGCTCGATAGCTAAGAGGTAGGTTTAAACGTTACTTGCGCCGTAACGACATCTACAGGAGTCGTCGACGGTACAGGAGGGGTGTAAAGAGGCGTCTAGGAACTCACCCAGTTAAAACCCCACTAACAAATCTCACTCAGGGACGAAATAAATAGAAAAAACTGATAGTTGACAAAAATCGTCCTCCGCCATCTTGGAATTTTATGGCACATATGCCCTACAGCCTGACTGGAGTGTCGCTCAGCCTTGCGGGTGGTACTACCGAGTTCGCAAGGGTCGACTTTGGGGGGGTCATGTTAAGTGAAAAAACCGCTAGGACCTACCCGTATCATTGTTTATTTAACAGCCTGCCCTCAACCCCAACGTGACTTGACTTGACGACTCGCGAGGCCACTTTCGGCTCACATGCGTCAATCTCAAACTATTTTTGCACTTGCGTCGGTGTGGAAGTTCTCAGCACGAGTTAATCCACCCCGGCACGAGTCAATGCGGTTTCTAGAATCGCTACCATTCGGACCTCAAATTCTTCGAGCTCTATGTTCTTAAAATCATTTCTGAAATATCAAGCACCATGCGGTGTTGACCCGAGGGCTGGCGTTCTTATTAACTTCGCCTTACAAGATTATTTCAATCTAGAATGCTTACTTCAAGTTCCAACCGGGCTCGATCAATTCAAGTGCATTTGGCGCTTGTATCAAGTAAAATGCACTTGGATCAAGTTTAGGCTTTTCTGGGTGTACATACAGACACACACACATGGTAAAAATAACACAGGACGTTTACCGTGATGTGTCCAGAGATGATCACGGCCTCTGTGTGCACAGCTGGGACAACTTCGGCGCGCTATCGGCTGAGAGGAGCTAGTGACGGGAGCCGGAGCAGCAGCCGGGCCGGAGAGGGGTCGGAGGAGAGCACTTCGTGGGGAAGGGCGCGCGCGCGGCTAGGCTCCGAAGACTAACTGCGAACAGCTCAACGGCAGCAGCAAGTGGTTGCGGACCGCTGTCAATCGGCGCCCCGGCGGCATCACGCCACGACTATATTGACGACATGCCCCCCTCCACCTATACCTTCACACCTGGGGCCTCTGTCCACCACGGGGGCGGCGACTTAATCACCCCGTGAGAGGGAGGGGGAGGAAGGGGCGAGAGTGCATCTGGTGTTCGCATCAGACGATTGCGTGAGTGTGCACGGTGGGGAGGGTTGGGGAGGGGAGGGCCAACTTGCTACTTTTCGAGAGCCGCTCTCACGCCCGTCACCGCTGATTATAACGCTGTCACCGCGGCTGACATACGAGTCCAGAGCAGACTGCAGTGTTCAAAGAGTAGTGATGCGGATAACAGAGGGGCAGTCATAAGGCGACTTGACGCTGGGCGCTGGGGCCACGTGTAGTACAAATGTCAAATGGAGGAGGAGGAGGCGGGAGAAGGGGTACCTTCCGCGTGTAGCTGTAGTCTGTGGAGCTGTACTGGGACTTCAGCCTTCCTCCTTCCGTCTGGACAACAACACTACTTATGCGACTTTAATCTCAAACTCTCCCTTTCGATACTAACTTAACACGAAAAGAAAATAGTAGGGCTGCAGTAGCTCAGCGAATGATCATGTAGCTATGTTGCACCTAAAATGATTAGTTATCCAGGCGCAGTTTAAGGAAGGTGGTCACATCGTTTCCACCCAGAATTAACAAAGTGCTGATTCTACACCCAGCAGACGGCTGGCCGTTGAACCCCGCTCACCAATAGCGCAACGACATGACACCCCTGTGATGGCGATATATATTCCAAGTCCAATCCGAAAGGGTTCAATTGCTTCTGTATAGCGATAGTACGGAGCAGGGGACCAGCGGTCGCCACAACATCTTTGAAATGACCGCGCTAAATTGGTGTCATAATACGTCGCCGGTCCGCCGGTCTGCAGGTGGTGCGATCCTATCGCTCATCCGCTGGTTATCAAAGCGACACCTGCGCGGGCGCACCTGCGTCCATAAGTGTTTGCCGCTGGTATCCCGCGCAACATTTGCTTTTTTTCTGGTCAAGTAGGGAAAGATTGCGGCTCGCATGAACGAGCGGCGTGGCGAGGGTAAATTTAAGCCCTAGGCCGGTCCCTATAGGCGCAAGTCTGAAGAAAACGACTGCAAAAAGAACACCCCCCCCCCAAAAAAAAAAGAAAAAACAAAACAAACATGTACAAGAAGGTTGTTGAAAAAACTTTATTATTAAAAATATCACAGAACACAAACACAAATCTTATATCGCACGCCGGTGTACGCTCGAGGCAAAATAAAGAGCCTTATTATAAAAATTATCACAGATTTAAAATGCGGTGGACAGCCCAAGTCATTCCTGCATAGCCTTCTGCTATGGTCTCCAGCCACCCTCCCTCCACGCGTCTTGTTAACTGTACCCGTTGGTCGACAACACGGCTTCCTTCATGTCGGCGATGGCTCTCTTGTAGACGAGCTCGGGTGCCTCCTTGCTCCAGACGAAGTTCAAGTGCGTCCAGAGTGGGTCTGCCACGGCATCGCAGCTCAACACGTTTGGCAGTGCGGCACACAGGGGCTCCACGTCCTGTGACGTCGATTGATTAAAAAACTGTGCACTGTTGGACATTATATCGTGATCTGACGAAAAATGGCCAGTTAATTTGACTACACAAATAAGTGATTTTAAAGTAAAGAATGCAAAAGTTTGTGACTCGGTTGTTGTACTGAAGAAACAGTCTCGTTAGTTTTTGTTTTGTTTTGTATGCGCTTCAGTTTAGCGGGTGCGAGCTTGCCACTTCGCCCGCAAGCAGGTGCCACGGTGTAATGGCGCCATGGCCCCCGCGACCGACCCTGCGACCGTCGCGAGTATGCAACACGCTGGAGCGCATTGGAAGAAACACCCAGTATCGATACGTGTTGACAACAGCGAACCAAAAAACTCTAGAATAAAGCACGTAAAATGCTTTATTTTTCGCATAACATGTTGCGCTATTTGTTGTGTGGAACCGGGAGTCGTAATCAGCGCGTTTCAAGTCCATCATTAGCTACTTGACGCAATAACACGGCCGACCTTGATGATGATGTCGGTCATCTGTCATCCACTCACCCAATAAATAAAATACAGCAACGTTATTATGCGAAAAACACAAGACAACAACGTAAATTTTTCTGGAATCGGGTCAATGAGTGCCACGTGTTCCCTCGGTTCATTCAGTGAGCGCAAAAAGGCCGGCTGTTCTGCTCACCCGTGGAACCGCCAGCAGATCGTTCATCCCGTAGTACAGTCTGGAGGGGACGACGATGTTGCTCACGTTGTACCTGGGTGGCCTCTCCTGGCCGTACCGTGCGAGGTTCTCGGCCGTCCCGTAATCGTACTGCTGGAAGCCTGTGGACGAAAACAAACGAAAGGGAAACGAGTCTCCATACAGCTGCGCGTCTGGAGTGACGGATGCGTTTGCGAGCGACTGCTCCGTTGGCAGCCCACCTTGTACATGGGACTGTCCGTAGTGGCCAATGTTTTTGTACGACGTTCCAGCCGGCGTCCGAGAAATTGCGTACGGTAACAGGGACTGGAGTAGGTCATTGCAAAACAATTTAACCGCGACATTCATACAGGTAAAACAATAAAAATAAAAAAACCCTGAGGAGTCTGACTGTTTTCCTTACCGGGTTACTCTGCTTGTCGTTACGGCCGCTCATCGCGTTGATGAGCAGCACGCACAGCGGCTGCGTCGGGCTGCCGTCCGAACAGAAGATCTCGCCGGCCGTGCGGATCGCCGCTGAGGTGGGCAGGAGCCAATACACACCGTGCGCGGCGGCGTTCCGCTGTAGACAAAATACTCATGTCGAAATCAGCGGTCAAACACTTTCAGTCGCAAAGACTGACCACCCAGAGAATTTGAATCCGTTTTTCTCTCGGATTAATTCGGTAAATATACAGACGGGACGCTCGGCGCCCCTGTGAGATTCAGAGTAGGCCGCCCCGCAGTACACGAATGCACTGCAGGCGAGACATTGCCTACCCATCAGGCGCTAATGAAAGCTGGCATGCCCAGGCGAAACCCAGCAGCTTCGATCCTAAAGTACCATCCAGAAAGTACGTCCGTCATTCGCCGCCGTATGGGGCCTGCCACGTTCAGCCTCCGGCAAGCTCTCATAGCGCCTGGTGGGTAGGCAACATCTCGCCCGCAGTGCACGCGTGTACTGCGGGGCGGCCTAACCCGAGTCTCGCAGGCGCCGAGCTCCCCGTAATTTGCCGAATGAATATGAGAGAAACGGGTGTACTTTTTAACGTCCAGCTACGAACATTCCCTCTGGATGACCCCTTAACCAATCACAGCCTCCTCGCCATGGACCAAAGGCGGCGACCTACCATGCGCGTCGGGTTGGTCTGGAGCACGAGGCGGAAGAGGGCCGATCGGACGTTCATGACGTGCATGACGGGGCCGAAGCCGGTGAAGAGCTGCACGTGCCTGGCCACGTCCGGGCGCTCCGCGGCCATGACGAACATCATGGTGGTGCCCATGGAGAAGCCCACGTACTGCACCCGCCGCTCGCCCGTCTCGCGCATCGCGTACTGGATGAGGGCCGGTAGGTCCTGCGTCCCGTGCTCATGGAACCTACAACAAAATAAGAGCTGATTGACAGGCGAGCCCAGATGACGTTCCGAACCGGTTCCGGGTCCGGGTGGAATAAGTCGGTCAGGGAGATCTTCCAAATCAAAATTTTTCGCCAGTAAAAAGATGAAAAACTAATGTATGTTTGGGATGTGAAATAAACGCAAGGGCTGCCGGAATGCTTTTTTTAGGGCAAATCTCGCGGCGGTTGCAAGGTCATTTCGTAAAAATACAAATTCGCGCCAAATTACGAAAAAAAATAAGATTATGAACCAAATTATCTTCCTTTGACGAGCAAATTGTACATTTCGATTGTATTTGTAAATTTACAAGTGCCTTTGTGACTTTATGAACGTGACTGAGCAGTGAACAACTTTACTTGTAAATCAAAGTTATGAAAAATGCCGTAAATTTGCGGAGACAGTTATTCACAGTGTTACATATTCTCGCAGAAAAACCGGTTTGAGGATGCGAATTATGATGCAATCGTTTCGATCAATCATCATTTACGACAGATGTGGAATTACCACGCAATCGGTTTCGAATGTCCGATACTCACGAAAAGTCCCAGAAAGCGGCAGACTTGGTGTCGAGCGTCGTGTGGTTCAGTGAGTACGTGTTGCCCCGCGCGTTGAAGAGCCACACGTCGAAACCCTCATCGGCCAGGAGGTACGCTGTTCCGGGTTAAAAATTACAACGTAATATTAGACTGATATTCCTGGTTAATAGTAGGGTATCATAGTGTAAGGAATAAGAATAATGGCGAGTGAGTATACACTGTAAATAATAACTGTAGCAAAACAATACATTTTTGAGATGAAACAGTTCTTGAGTAACAACAAAGTTGTTTTCGTTCAAAACGGTAAACTGCTGTTGAGTAACGGTAAAAATTGTTACTGGTGAACACGAAATGTTGTTGGCCTGGATTACCAATAAGACTTGTTTTGCCGGCGGGCTTTGCTCACCTAACGCCTTGCCGGGGCCGAGGACGATCCACTCGGCGGAGCAGGGCAGAAGGGGGTGCGCCATGATCACTACGGGTCTCTGTTGCCCCCTGCCCCTGCCCAGCTCATTGCCAGATTCCGAGGTTCTTGCGCCCCTCGAAGGTCCCGTGATGCGGTGGATGCCCAGGATGTAGCCGTCGTCCGTGGTCACGTGGTGCAGCTCTGCGTTGTAGCCCCAGTACCGGGAGAGTTCCACCTCCATGTCAAAGATTTTTTATTATTTTCAACTTGGTATCCTCGAAATTAGCAAAACGAGTTTAAGTGCCCCATAATAGGGACATAATGGCCCCCCCACCCCGTCGCACTACACAGTGTCTGAATCAGGCCGTTCACAAGGAAGGAACCTGGAACCTGGCGCGTCTGAGCCGTCTTTGCTCGCCTGGAGGAGACTGGAAGGACTGCCTTTTAGGCGTGATTCCAAAGTATGGTACCTCGATCGATTTTGACAATGTGCCTGGGCCTGGGAAGGGCCGACAAGGAGACTTCAATCCCAAGCCCCGCAGCCAAGTGAGGCGATCCCGGTCGCCAAGTGGTCATAGTAGGGTTGGTACATTTTCAGTAAGACTCGATTTTCGATTCGTCGATTCTGGAATCGAAACCAAAGAATCGATTCTTTCAAAAATCGATTTTCTCCCCTTAAGAATCGATTTTCGATTCGATTCTCGATATTTTTGTCTATGCGTAGAAAGGCAATAGTTTGAGTGTGAAAGTGATTAGCAATGAAATGATGCAAAATCGTTTATTATGAAGAATATTAATGTGGCTCCTTGCCCTGATTAAAAGTAAGAATTATTGCATTTAAGAGTCAATATAGAATACGAACATTCTCCAAACAGCGCTACATGCATGTGAATGTGTCCGGCGGGAAGGTCCTCCGACCCCGATCTGACTCTAGCACACTAATTTCAAACGTTGGACGTGGACCAGTTCCTCTTTCCAGTATAGCTAAAATGTCAAATTTTTGGTTGGTTCCCGGCGTATACAAGTGACCCCCGCGATTGGGGCTGATGTATGGTACCCTCGGCCTCGGCAACAATTCTGCGAAAGAAAATCGAAAATACTTGCTCGTCGTTCCGAAGGGCCTAAGTCCTCTTGGCGACTTGACGTCACTCGCTACGGCAAACGATAATTCTTTCAGTCATCGATCACAGGCACTTTGAAGGAGGACCCCCCAGCGAACATTTAATATAAATATGACTCACATGCGCCGCGCGCCGCCGCTGCGGCATGCGGCAGACACCCGTGCATCGCTCTCCAATTCTGAAACGCCTTTGCACGGTGGGTTACCGGCGTCGCAGAGCGACCGGCCAAAGACCAACGACATCGAATTTACCGATTTGCCATCAGGAATGTTACCCACCAACGCCTCATAATGAAATAGGCAAGCCAAGATGGGGCCTGCGGCGCACTTGGCTGGCCCAAGAGGCGCGCGGAGATTCAAAATCAGGCAAATTTTTAAGAATCGAAAATCGACGCTGAGAATCGATTCTTTCGATTCTCGTGATGCGCGTAATCGATTCCGATTCGAATCGAAAATCGACGCGGGGAATCGATTTTCGATTCGAATCGGAATCGAATCGACCAACCCTAGGTCATAGGGGTCTTAGGTTACCCTAAACCAGGTACCTTTGATGGGGATTTTCGAAGTAGCAGGTTTTTGAATAGTTTCTCCACCGCGCTCTCACCGGGTCCAGGTCCAGCAGAGGGTTGAAGTCCCGGCGCCACGCGCTCAAGTCGATGCGGGGAGTCCCGTCGCTGGAGAGGACGTAGGCGGACCACAGCGGGCCGAACGAGGCGTAGTCCGGCACGGTGTCCACGGACTCGTAGGCCACGGCCAGGACGGCGTTCAGCACGGCCGAGACCAGCAGGACCCCCGCCACGGCCGCCATCTCCACCGGGTGCATTGCCAGGCACAGGGTGGACAGGACGACGCGGTGCGGGCGGCCTAGCTCGCAGGCGTCCGCAGCAGCGTAGTGCTGGTGCCACAATGAGATCTCACTCTGGAACAGGTCGGGCGGCTTATGACACGCGGAAGTACACACTGGAGTCCAACGCAGTGCACGGCGCCCACGTGCATAATGAGGTACTAGGCTGATTGCGAATTAGCATAGGAAAACAACGGAGGTGGGCGTCGCCAAGTCAAACAAACAGTCGACTGGCCGTAATCTAGTAGTCGCATATAAATGCTACATCGATTTTGCGACTTTTTCGCAATTTTCTATTGAGCCTCTTCGGAGAACATTCTGAAAAATTTTGCTCGTTCCTCGGCGGCCGTCTTAGCCTTGGCCCCACACCTTCACGTTCACTAAACAAGATAACGTTGGGCGTCAAACAAACGCTTAGCTTAGGTGCTCGGCATCGACATCACCCAAGACGAAATACGGTCAAAATATAAGGTCACATTGCGTGCACGTGGAGGGAACCTGAATGTATTACTACCTAGGGACCACGTGCTGAATATACCAGGTGGCTGACTCACGCAGCCCACTTTCGTGGGTATACTGTACCGCATGCACTGGTGCGGGCGGGCTTGCCTATCGTCGCTGCCCACGGCTCCTTGCGGCTCCGTGCGATTAGGCAACCCGCCCGCACGCGTGAATGCGGTACAGTATAACTACAAAAGTGCACGGCGTGAGTCAGTCAGCCCCCTGGTACTTTTCTTTTTGCCGTCACCTCAGCCTCAGTTCTACCCCTCCCCGGTTTGGAGTCGGAAATGACTACAGAGACCAGGTGACTAGATCGGCGGGGACGCGCTCACAGGCTTACGAAGAAACTTGAGGCCAGACTGCAGCGCAGCACAAGACACGTAACAAATATGCCACAACCGACCAGAATCGCCACCACCTGAGCACTGGCCTGTACGCGGGAACGCTCAGAGCAAAACGCAGTCCACGAGATACCCCCTCCCAAAGCCGGTGACGTAGCTCCAGGTAACCTTAGTCGAGTCCACCTTGGTTGAGTGGAGGTGGTAGGGTCTAAACACAACACGCGGTGATGATGAGAAACGCGTCAACGTCCGTCATGGTCAGCTCTAAATACCTTCAATGAGAACGCCGCTTTTTACTGCTGATAAAATTGTCTACAGTGCGCCCTGTCAATTTGTTACCTCGTCAGCGACTGTAATTTTGGATTACGGTCAACTCCGTACAGGATGTACTGTAACTTCGCAAACCGTATTATTAGTCAGTACAGCACTTGACTTAGACACCGAAGCACGGCCCATATCTTAGACAAAATAAACAGGGCGTACTGTAGGCAAACTGTATACTTCCTTACAGAATTTTTAACAGTGTGCAACTACCCGAAAGTTTCGTGTCACGACTTTGGGACCTCGCACCTTTCTGCGCGCGACAAAGTCATGACAATGTGAACAAATTATCCATCGCGTGTCCGCGGAGGCTCGGCAAGAGTGCGTGGAGCGATTAAAGGGTGGGGAGGGAAGAAGGAAAAGTCAGACAAACTACTTACCCCGATCATTGATCTTGCGCCGTCACCTCAGACACCCCGGACGCTTCCGCGCCTGGACTGAAAGGATGGCCATTAGCTCGCTCGCATCAGGCGAAGTCCACCGCCAAAACGCCCGCCGCACGCGAGGGCGCGCGCGTGTCGTCCGCCGCGTATAGCCGGCCCGCCACGATGAGGGCGATGAAAGACTTCCTCGAGGTCACCGTCCTGCTGTCCGCGGCGCTGTCCTCCACGTCGCAGCCCGTGTCCCAGGTGGCGGGCTGCATCGCGGCCTTGCAGCGGAGCTACTTTGAGTCGTGTCGGCAGGTGACGGTGCTGGGCGGCTCGGAGCTGTCCGCGGAGCTGCGCGGGATGGTGGGCGTGCCGCAGCGGGGGATGTCCCTCGCCGGGGCGGTGGCGTGGAGGGCGGGGGAGACGTTCCCCGACGGCCTCCCCGCCTACAACTACCTCACCGACCTCTACGTCGTGGACCTGAGGTAAGGCTGTCGTCGTCGTCGTGCTGCGGGACGCGCAGACGAGCCCTCGCTCGTGTCACACACGCTGCAGTTGACTGAGCAGCACGGCAAACGCGTCGCAGGAACGAAGGTGCGGGCGCGGCGCTGCTGGCCGTGCTGCCCATGGACTCGCGCACGCCCGTCATCGTGGTGACCGCCCCGGAGCACAGCCCGCAGGGCGCAGCCGACGCAGCCGACGCGGCCGTGGGCGCGCTCTGGGGCCGGCAGCTCGTCAACGCCCTGGTGCTCGTGGCCGGCGCGGACCGGGTGTCGGCCTACTCCTTCGAGCCCTTCTCCCGCTGCCACGCCGCGCCCGCCGCCCTGCTGCTGGACCAGTGGGACGCGGGGGGCTGGCTGGGCAGCGGGCGGGCGCTCTTCCCCCGCAACGAGCGCGTGCGCCTGGGGAGCTGCCCGCTGGTGGTCAACGCGGAGCACCAACCCCTGGCCGTGGTCGTGGGGACGCAGGACCCGAGCCGAGGGTGGCGCGGGGACCGCGGGATAGAGGTCCCGCCTCCAGGGGTCTGCCAGTGCGCGAGCGTGCACGCCTCCCCGCCTCCACTCGCCAGCAGGCACCTGCGCCGCCGTGCCGCAGAGAGCTGGGCCACCGGCCTCACCATCGAGATGCTCAGCGAGATCGGGCAGCACGTGGATATGCGGGAGCCGTACTGTCTGCAGTCCGCGTGCGACGGTGTGCCCTACGGCACCTTCTACAGGAACGGCACGGCGATCGGCATGTTCGAGGACCTGCGGGCGGGGCGCGCGGACGTGGCCGTGGCGTACTTCCTCTCGAAGCCGTCGCGGAGCCGAGGCGCCGAGATCATCATGACGGGCCACATGAACGATGCGGTGTGGATCGTGCCCTCCGGACTGGGCCGTGAGCTGTCCCCGCTGCAAGAGCTGACCCGCCCCTTCCAGCCGGAGCTGTGGGCCGCGCTGGTGGCGACCGCGGCCGCCAGCTCCGTGACGGTGTGGCTGCTGGCGTCCCGCTCCCGCGGCCGCGGGGGACGCTTGTCGCGGTTCGAGTTCGCCGTCGGCTTCACGCTGTGCTCCCTCCTCGGCGTGCCCTGCGCCGGGCGCGTGCCGCGGCTCAGCGCGCTGCGCCTCTTTTTGTTCCCATGGTTCATGTTTACGCTCGTCGTGTCGACGAGCTTCCTCGCCCTCGCCAAGGGCCGCCTCCTCAAGCCGATGAGGAACGCAGACATCAACACACTGGGGGAGGCCATGGAGCTGGGCCTGGGTGTTGAGCTCCATCAAGTCACCTGGGACGATCTGAAGGTCGGCTGCGATCATACAAGAGACACCGTCATGAGCAATGTTTTGCGGCGTGCGACGATCCAGGTACGTCACCCCGCCCGCAGGCGCAGGGACGGTTTAAGCTAGGCCATATGCCATCCTGCCTCTTCGCACCGTCCACGTCCACCAGGCATAGCCTGACTTGTCCCGTTAAAATGTTCCGAGCTCATTTTTGGTAGTACGTACCAATGATCTAACAAGGCGTGACCACAAAGTGGCCACTCCACACCGCACTGTACGTGTAAAAGGATAGTGATGGACATCATGTATTTTCGGCAGGAGAGCGCCATTACTACGATCAGCGAGACGGTGGCACGCGGTCGGCGGACCATCAGCCTTCAAATGCGTGGCACTGTCGACTATCACCTCAAAACCAAAAGGGAAGAAAAGACAGCCCCTGGGATCCACATCCTGCCCGTCGGAAAGTGCCTCCCGACCACCCCAACGTCGTGGATCGTGCTCCGCAAGGGTTCGGTCCTCGCGCCGACAGTCAGAGTGCTGGTCAACCGCATGATGGCCGCGGGGCTGATCGAGCTCTGGATATCCAGGTGAGGACGCCTTGTGCGCAGGGCAAGAGTATGCGCTGTCCCTCTAAGCAGGGGTAGCATCGGGTAGCAAACAACAAGCACATGGCAGTTGAAGCAGATGATTGAGTACAATGAATGCTCGGCAATGCTGCTTCTCCCATCGGACAGATTCACTCCAGAGGGCACGAGGCCCGCACATCGTAATGTAGCTCTCGCAGTGAAAAATCTGGAGCCGTCATGGAAGCTGCTGGCGCTGGGCCACGCCGTTGCGCTGCTGGTGTTCTTGGGCGAGCTCGCCGTGTTCCGGAGACGCCCCCACCCTCGAGCTGAAGTTTTCACTAAGTTAGGATCAAGGCTATTTGAATACAAGAATTTTCAATAGTACTGTACATTTTTAGTTTATTATTTATATAAAGCAAGTAAGAATTAGATGGCACTTGGCCTTGGCAGTACCATTTTCCAATGCCATACCTTAAGATTAGATAATTAAAACTATTAATCAGAGTCGTCTGAGTCTTGCTGAGGTCCTGCTGAAGCTTCCTCTTCCTCCCCTTTCATTCTTGCTATGATTTCCTTGGCAGGATTGAACATACCATTAGTTTGGGCATTGCAAATGTAGCACCGCGTTGATTTCTTATAATTTTCTAAAGCACATTTCTCACAAAAATAGTGGTTGCACCTGCAAACAATAAACAGTTTTATAAATTTTTGCACTGGGACACAATACAGTTAATAAGGAGGTAATTTTTTTTAAAAAAAGAACCCTGCTTACTTTGTCATAACAGGATCTTTGAAGGTTTTACGACAAATAAAACACTTAAAAGGAAGGTGATCTGTGTCATCAGCTATTTCATACTTATGTGGATCATCATCGTCATCCCCATATGTTCCTTCTGCCATTTCTCTTTCCAGCTGCCACCCAAACTTGTAATCAGATCTATCATGCAAAAACTTACAGCTGTCTGTAGGGACAAAACATTTTAAATCAATTACCGCTGTGCATCATTTGATACTGAAATTGTGTGCATATGTTATTTGAATATCCGATTCCACTTACCTCCAAAACCACAAAAGCCAGTCTCCTTGTAATCTTTGCAAATATCTGGTTGATAATCCCATCGTACTGTTGACCTCAAGTTAGATGGAGCACGGATAGGACCTTTACGCACCTTCACGGAAAGAAATAAGTGTGTTAAAGGATTTCAAAAAACTAATCTACCTACATCAGAGCTAGATTTGATGCTTCTTACCATGCCGCTGGAAGCATTTCCCTGGGCAGTGTCTCTCTTTTCATAAAACTGCTGATAGTTTTGCATACCCCGATAGATTTTATCATCTTCTTTGCCTTTAAGC
>NW_026267356.1:455420-461749 GCF_000697945.3 Frankliniella occidentalis | reverse complement strand
GGAGGGAGGGGGAGGGGAGGGACGCCTCCTGATAGTGCCCGCGAGGGTGAATCATTTTTGTTATATCGTTTTTAGACGCTTCGCTTGCGTACGCCGACGTACGCGACCAGTTTTGCGCCGTGCCGTGCCGTCTCGCCTGCCGTGCCGAGCAGCCGACTGCAGATAGCCAGCCGGGGGAAGTACCGAGCGGCAAGCACCGGCCGCCGGCCCGGCCGCCGCACGTGTCTCTGAATCAGTTAGGGTGGACCGTCCGTTTCGGGCAGTCATCGCGGACCCACGTCAGCCAACTTGCCGCATTCGAGAGGTTTAGTAGAAAATCTAACCCTCGTCCTGGAACATGTCATGTTCATAGTGAGGTATTTTTTGAAAGTTATGTCCTGTGCCTGGAAAATTCAGTTAATTTCTATTTTTTATCTGGAGTTTGCCGTTTTAGCCAACTTTGCAGGGGAGTTCGGAGGAACCGGATCCTCAAAAATACTGATGTGGTTGGGTGGCTCGAGCTCAAGGACGCCTGGATGCCGTGCAGTTATGACTACAAAATATATTCAGAAAGTAAAGTGGCTGTGCGTCGCCCTGTATTATTTGAACCAACAGAAATTCAAGCCAATTCAAGCGAACACGGCGTTTGCAAAGCGATAACTTTTAGACGATAGACTGTCTCACGTTGTTTGACGTATTCAATAGAGGGTAGCGTAAAAAAAGGATTTGAGATATTGAAATGGCGGGTATGCGGAAAAGTTGTCTTTTTAGATGTAGAATCCAGTGCAATTTTTTATTTTGAGATCGGACAATATTTTCCGATCGCGCAACGAGCTCCAAGTTATGCATTAGCTCTTATGGGGAAAATCGTCAAAAACCATGAAAAAATGAAAATCAAAAATTTAGACTTTGTACGTGATGTTTTTTGCAAATCTGTTTTCAGAAATGCAATCTACGCCAAAAAAGGCATCCGGTGATGTATCACACTTGATATTGCAACCCATGGTTTAGGCGGTGTAGGCTGCATAATTTGATGACTTTGGTGCAATTTGATGCAATTTGGGCTTAAATTGATACCTGGCCGGCACTGAACCGCTCACTATAATATCAAGTGTGACACATTAGTGGATGCCTCTTATGACGTAGATTGCATTTCTGAAACCAGATTTTTAAAAAACATCACATACAAAGCCCAAATTTGCGATTTTCATTTTTTCATGGTTTTGGACGATTTTTCCCATAAGAGCTAGTGCATAACTTTGAACTCGTTGCGCGATCGGAAAATATTGTCCGATCTCAAAATAAAAAATTGCACTGGATTCTACTTCTAAAAAGACAACTTTTCCGCATACCCGCCATTTCAATATCTCAAATCCTTTTTTTACGCTACCCTCTAGTATTCAAGCGTTTTGCCTTTTCTCGACAGTACACTGCAGGCAGTCAACATGCCCCCCCGGGGCCAGCGGATTGATTTAATCGACCTTCATGCAGTGTGGTGCCCACTACTTACTGAGTACTCCGCACCAGTACCAGCGCGGCGCGGCGTGGCGTGGCGCGGCGTGGCTGCCTGTGTGCTTCGCGGGCGCTGCGGGCTGTCGTGGTTGTCGCCTGCAGCGACTAGTAATGAACTGTCAGTCAGGAGCGGTCAGCAGCGTCCGTCGGTCCGTCCGTCCGTCCGTCCGTCCGGCTCTGTGCGCGTGTGCGCTCCAGGAAGCACCTGCCAGCAGCTTGCAGCGCTCGTGTCGCGTGCGCGAATCCCAAGCAGCTGTTCGCGCGCGCGACGCGGCGGCCGCGACCGCGAGTGGCGCGAACTGTCGCCGGCGCGGGCGCGGCCGTCGAACCACTCCCCCTCCCCCCTGACCCGCTCCCACTGCCCGCTCGCCCCCTCCCCCCCCCCTTTTCCCTTCGCCTGGCCGGGCCGCGAGTTTGTTGTTGTTGGCGGTCAGCGAGGCCGGCGTGGCCTCCGGCAGCGGCGCCCTGTCCCGCCACGCTTCAAAAAATAATGCAAAGCTGGAAAACGGGCAGAAGGGGGAAATAAACCCTAAAAAAAAGGTGTTTCTGACTGGGTCGAATAATGCGGCCTCTCTCTCTCATTCTCCCTCCCTGGTCCTGGTCCTCTTTCGCCCCGCTATAGCCTCCGTAGTTAGACTTCACCGCACGCAGCACGCAGGCGTGCGGCCGCCTTGCTTCTGGGTCGAGTTGTAAGGCGTTATCGTCAGCACCGCTAAACCCGGACTTAACTTTGTCGAAACCCGGTCTTTGCCAGGAAACGCGCATTAGGTTACTCCTAGAGTAACGTGCATTTTCTGACTCGGGTCTCACTCCACCAGACACCTGCACTCCGGCCACACAGCTCCGCAGCTCCGCTCTCTGATGGTGGGTTCCGGTTTGCATGGTCTCGGCGGGCTCAGGTCGGCTCCGGTACTCGAGACGCGCGACGCGCATCGCACCGGGCTGATGGTTCAGGCGCGGGGGCGCGGCGAGCGGGGGTCATGGCCATCGGTGCGTGCAGGCGCCCCGGGGCGGGGAACGGACCGGACCGGGCCGCCGAGGTCCTCGACCAGATGAGGGTGCGTCCCTCCTTGCTCCCCACCCCCCAGGCCGCGGGCGGGCAGCAGCGCGGGTGTGCTGGGCGGGGCGGCATCGGCGGCATACGGGGCACATCGGGCTGCAGCCCGCTGGCGGGCAGGGAGAGAGGCAGTGGGCTCGCTGTTTGGTTGCCGTACCGCGATATGCCAGGGGCCTCCCCCACCCCACCTCTCTGCCCCGGAGGCCTCTCCTCCGCCCCTCCCCCTGTATCACAGTCCACTACCATCGGCACCCATAATGCCGTGGGCACTCGTGGATGTGGGGACCGCGATGGACCAGCGAGCCGTCATTGCCCGAGTGGCTCGAGTCACCAAGGCAGCTCTTCGCCCCGACGCCACACAGCGCCCCGCTCTCCAGCTCCCCCGCCCACCTTGCCGTCCAGGCACGTCTCTCGCCACCCGGGCACTGATAGCAGCCTCCACACATGCGCGCGCGCGCGCGCACACACACACACACACACACACACACACACAGCACGAGCACGCAGATAGGGCGGCCCCCACGACCGCACCCACTCCCCGACGGTACTGATTGCCCATGGACTGGGGCCGCGGTCCGGAGCCGTTTTCGAGATAGGCAACCGTCTGCACGCTGCCTCCCCCCCCCCCACCCCCACCTTCGACACGGTCCCAAATGCCCCTCCAGCCTTAGAGCCCTTCCATTCGGCCCCTCCTCAACTTGCTGCGGCCCCGACAGGACCTCTTCGACCTCACACACTCCCCTCCCCCCACACCTCAGCGGCGCCTGTCGACCTTGTGCCCCCACCCCCTCCCGTGACCCACCTTCAACTCTCCGTATTTTCACGCGCCGCGGCAACCGCGCGCCCCTCCGTGGCACCCTGTGCTAATCGTTGTGCCTCGCCCGCCCCGCCCAACTACACCTGGCCCCGGCCCCGGCCAGGCTAAGGGCGAAGAAGATGCCTCCCCTAGTGGGATGTAGTACTCTACGACGGGGATGGGAAACTTTCTAGTCGCTTTAACGGGTGTGGCGCCGAGACCGTCGCGGCGCACCGCGCTCCGCGCCTCGCTCAGCTCGCGCGCCACGCCGCGCCACCCGTGGGTCCCTGGAGTTTTGTTCGCCTGGCTGTCACATCCCACCTACTAGCTGCGTATGCCACGCCGCGCCACGCCACGCCGCGCCACGCCCCGCCCCGCCCCGCCCCGCAACACCCCGCCCCGCTGCCCCGTTCTGCATGATCCTTTTCGCAGGGATGTGTGTGCAGCAGCCGAGTGAGGTGTGGCTTGGCGTGGCGGGGCGGGGCCCCGGAAAGCGCCCCCTGTTCCCGCGCCCGCCCGCTGTGCTGTAGTGGCTGAGTCTGAGTGCGGCGGGTCGAGCGTTGGAACGCTCAGCTTGAACCCCCTCCAGTTGCTACTACACATGAGCTTCCAGAGAGAGGCCCGTGGTTGGACGAGATGAGGGTCGGGGGGTCAGAGAGGCGGAGGAGAAGGTGGTGGAGGAGGAGGAGGACAGGGGGTGTAGTGCTTGTATATGCCCGGCCGGATGAGGAAGCACGATGGAGAGGTCCTCCTTTTCCTCCCCTGCAGCTGCTGCTGCGCATACGTCGGCCAGTGGATCCTGTCACGTGCCAGTAAAGCACAAAGGGTTAAATCTTAATGCCTAGGGTCCCCTCTCTCTCCCCCTCCTCTGCCCTACAACGACCCGTTTTAATACAGCCCCCACCCCTGCCTCACACCGCACTGAACGTCTCTCCATATAATCTACTTTATACCGCACACCCGTTTGGGATAGGTGAGAGAAGCCCCCACCACCGCACCGCTCCCCACCACCCCTCGGCCTCTCTCCAAGGTACCCTTTGTGGAGGTACCCCTCGTGAGGCAACCCCCTCCCGCTGTCGGGCGCGGCACTCACGGAGCACCCTCGTCGTCCCCAGGTTGACGCGGGGCGGGGCGGGGCCGCCGACCCGGCCGACCCTTTAGGGAGCTCATCCCGGGCGTTCAGCCTCCGTAGCTTACGACCGGACGGAGGGGGAGGAAGGCAAACCGGGGGTGGGTGGGGTTGAAGGCAAAGCCGGAGGGCTTGAGCGGGCCTCCAGGGGAGGGTAGGGTAGGGGTGGCAACCCTATACCGAGCTCGTTCCGAATGCAAGGGTTTGCTGCTCCATGGCCGCTCGCCCGCGCCCAGCTGCGAGCCCCCCGCGTCCCCCCGTGCGTGTGTGTCATCGCGGGAGGTGGGCAGGGAGGGGGTAGCAGGGGCGTGTGGACGACTGCGGACATGACCTGGGTCCCGAGGGTCAGGAGTGACAACTGCGGACATCGCGAGCGGGAGGGCGTGTTCTTCGAACGCGGCCGGCCGACCGGCTGGCGGAGGAGCGCCTGCCGAGGCAGGGGTAGGCAACCCGTCGGTCATGGACGTCCGCAGTTGTCACACTCGGCCATCCCGTCGGCCCGCCGCGTTCGAGGAGCACGCCCTCCCGCTCGCGATGTCCGCAGTTGTCACTCCTGACCCTCGGGACCCAGGTCATGTCCGCAGTCGTCCTAACGCCGTCCGCGCGGCCGCGCGCCGCCTCACTCCTGACCCTCGGGACCCAGGTCATGTCCGCAGTCGTCCTAACGCCGGTAGCAGGGCGGAAGAAACAACAGGCGAGAGAGAGAGAGAGAGAGAGAGAGAGAGAGAGAGAGAGAGAGAGAGAGAGTGAGGGAGAGACAAAGACAGACAGACGGGCCTAACAAGGGTCATGGAAAGTAGCTGGGCGCTGTGCTGAAGTGCCCATTTGACGTGACAGTGACATGTTTGCCGGCCGCCCTTCCCAAGACGCAAGGTCAATAAACTGGAGCGTGACGCGCTGCCCGCCGCCCTGCAGCGGCGGGATCCCGGCAGCCCGGCTGCCCGACGTCAGAGTAAAACTCTCGGACTGTATCGACACCGCGAGATGGATCTGGGCACCGCGGGCTGGTTTCGGATGTGTCTCGGGCCGCCCAGCAGCGCCCTCCCCGCCCCGCCCTTATCTCGACGACTAACTGCTCCTCTCCCCGGCGTCGACACACGGCTGTGTATTTGGATCAGATAGAGGAGGTTTATCGTGATGCGGGCCGAATTACGGGCGCGGCGGCTCGGCACGGCGCGCGCGCCTAGAAAGTTTGAACAACGCGCCATAAAACGGCCCATAAACCCCGCGCGAGCCGTTCGGCGCGCCGCGCCTCCCCAAGCCCGCGGGGCAGCACCTCGCGCCGCCCTAATCCGACGACGACGGCCAGTGCCAGAATAGGATGGCTAAATTATCAATTTTGTGTTTCAAAAAATTAAGGAATGCCTCTAGTTGCTTCCACAGCGCTTAACTAAACAAGCACTAGCAGTAAGATATTGAAAGATTTGCACTGAAAATCCAACAGCAACCATTCGTAACTCCGGTACAGTTCGCCCTCATATCATTGTCACACAGTGCCACTGACCTGTTTGGCCCGTTTTCTGAGCCAGTCGGTTTTCCTTTTTCTTTTTCTGCGAAGCTGGTACTCACCGAGTGCTGGAGCTGCGCGCGCCATGTCGACGGGGAGCTCGTGACCTTGACCGAACGGCCTGCCGAATGTCACCGTTCCCTGTCGTTCTGGCCCGGGCGCTGTGCGGCTCGGAGGTGGCGGCGACGGCTGCAGAGTCGTCTCTCTCTCGGGGAGTCTCTCCCTCGCTCTCCTTCTCTCCCGCCGCCCGTGATGCGCGCAGTGAGCCGCAGTGAGCAGTGTGTGGCGTTCCCGGCCCGGGCGCGCCTCCCGCGGTTCTGCTTCTGTCCGGCTGGGGCGGGGCGGGGGC
>NW_026267356.1:446226-448400 GCF_000697945.3 Frankliniella occidentalis | reverse complement strand
GAGAGAGAGAGAGAGAGAGAGGGGGGGGGGAGAGAAAGAGAGGGGGGGCATACACCTATGAGATGGCAGGCGCAAAGCCAGGAGGCGTATAAAACGCAGCGGGGGTATAAATCTCCGAGCGGCGCAGCCCTCAGCCTCCCTCTGCCCACCCCCCTCTCCCCCTCGAACCCCCTTACGGTCAGATTCCCGAAAGGCGGGTTTGGCTGGCTGTACGGGGGCACCTTCGACCACCTCTCTCTCCACCCGTCCCCGTCCCGGTTTGTATTGAACTCGAAACAAGGCGAGCGCGGCAGTCGGGGCCGACGCAAGGGCGCGAGAGAGAGAGAGAGCGAGAGAGAGAGAGAGAGAGAGAGAGAGAGAGAGAGAGAGAGACGCTGTTTTGCGATGTTTCCCTCGGCCGCTCTCTCCGTCCGTCAGCAAAATGATGAAATAATAGCTCCAGAGCGTTTGCTTTTCGGTTGTTATTGCGCTCGCGGCCAACGAGACGGGCTGCTCATTAAATAGTGTCCTGACCTACGGCCAAGGTCGGTCAAGACGGGAGGGGGTCGCCGCATCAGAGAAAATAGCGACGATATTGTTTTCTGTCAAGCGGATGCAATAAGTGCATTAATTCCTTCGGCTATACTTTCTCAAATTCAACTAAATACAACGAAAAAATAAAGCAAAGGTTAACCCACATAAAGTAGCAAAGTTTTAGGCCACATCAATATGTGTCGTCGCCACATGAGGCAATAAAATAAGTACAGAGTGTCTTTTTGGACGACAAACAAAATTGATGCATGCTGGATGTTCACGAAAAAGTTGCCAGCCAATAAACTTAACTGTTGTTTTACATTTAGAGTGCATCGGCAGAGTACGCGGCTCAACGTAGCGACGTAGCGTGGCGGCGCGTGGCCTGGGTGGTGGATCGCATGACGACCGTCATCCTACCGGGAGGGAACTCCCCCCCTTGCCGGCCGATAAGAAAACACAGGCTAGGCGACGCTTTCGGCCCCAAACCGTGGCGAGGTGCCTCTCAATCAGGGAATGGAAGTGGGCGGCGGCCCGAGGGTGACGAGGAGGGGCGGCCCCGCGCCTGTTTTACCTGCCCGCCGACAGGGATCCTCACCCTAACAACCCCGAGACGGGGTGGAAACAGGATGGAGGAAAACTTTTCGCGTCGATTTTTGTTTTCCTCACATCATCTTGAATCGTGATGTCTTTTCTGCGCAATGTTGTTGCTGTTGTCGTCGAGGTCGAGGCCGCCGCGATCGAAACCGTTGCGTAAATGTGTGTCCTACTGTGATGAGGTCGGATGTGTTGCCGCCCCACCTCCCACTTCCACCACCGGGGCGCGTGACGTAATGGAACGGAAGGCTCCCGCTAATGCCTGAGGCAGGCGCCTCCGACGTTACTCGGCCCGCCACGCCACGCCACTCCACGCCACGCGAAGTAATGCGGATTTCTTAGCCGTGAGGCGGAACACGGTACACAATCACCTGCACCCGACCCTCACGCCCACCCTCATCAAGGCCATTTTCTCCTACTCCTCGCGCGCCTCTCTATGGCAAACAAAGTCTTAGGCGGGCTTCGGCAGCATTCTGATGTAATGTCTGAGGGAGGTATACGATACCGCTGACAGCTAGGCGGACACTATGCGTGAATCGTCTAAGAAGGACTCCGACAACTGTGGTTGTTATATTACAACCGTGCTGAAAGACTTTGAATCTTTATTGTTTGGTGTCCAGTGAGAAATGCAATATCGATTGATGATCGATTGACGTCGATCAGGGCCAGACCGACTCGAGGTCAAATTTGATGTTGAGCCGCAAATGTGCAAATCGACTGATTCGACTACATTGGGTTCACTGGGTGTTCACAAATACCCGGATGGGTACGATGAATCTGTTACAGCGCCATTAGCGCTGGCACGTTCGCAGTGTCGGTTTTCCAGAGGCCCTCCATAAAGCTGTCGGTCGAGTCCTACTACTGGCCGCAGGCCCTTCGTCCCGATGCCTTCAACCCTGCTCCGCCCTTCCCCGCCCCTCACTGCCCGCCGACCGCCTGAGGAGCATCTCTTCGGGATATGTGCTGTCTGGCCGACAAGCGACTCCCCGCTGCGCGAGGGGTGTGGTCCCCTAGGCATGTGTGTAGCTGCAGGCTACCCTTCACCCTGCCCCCCTCAACCCCCCTCC
>NW_026267356.1:433090-435171 GCF_000697945.3 Frankliniella occidentalis | reverse complement strand
CCCCCGGGGCCACCACGGCGCGCGTAAGTGACACGCCTTTTAGTGGAAGGCTTTCACACACTTAACAGGACCTCTGCTGCAAGTGGTCGGTCTCGGTGCCACTGAGGGGCTTGTGCCGGGGCGGGGCTGCCACTGGTGTGACAAAGGTTGCGGGCGCCCTCCCCCTACACGCACAGCCCAGGCACAGCCCGCGCACAGCCCTAGCCGGCGGTGGCGGAGGTCCCTCGGCGCCACTTTGCGCGCTCTCTATGACGACCTCATCACTACCGCCAGCGGCCCGACTATGGCGGAATGGCCTTGCCCCTGGCGCGGGCCTGATCATACGACGCCCATTTACACACACTGCTGTAACAACCGTATGTATTTGTAAACTCCATGACAACATTATTTCTCTCCAGTAAAAATTGTCAGCTGTTTTTAAATTTTATTTGTTACACAAAAGATTAAAGCCGGAACCGGAACTGGAGGGGATGAAATTAAAACTCTCGAACGCGGAAACGCGCTCCCGCTCAGTCTTTGTGATAGGTGACCTTCCTGGTGGGTGTGCTCGCGCTCGGCTGGGTCGCTCGCGTTACAGAGGGCGGGTGTTGCCGACGTCTGCGGCTTCTGCTGCAGCGCGCTGCTGCTCCTCTGCTCCGTACAGCTCAGTACAGCGGGAAGCGTTTACCATTGAGCATTCTTGCGCAACCGCTCGAGGGGTTGTTAGCAGCTTGGCAAAGTTTTGCACGTTGCTCTTAATGGATTTGAAACCCACGGAAACACTGTAATTTTTGCCTGTTCTACCTACCTCCAGCTCCCCCCCCCCCACTCTCTCTCTCTCTCGCTCTCAATCTCTCTCTCCCTCTCTCGCTCTAAATCTCTCTCTCTCCCTCTCTCTCTCTTCGCAGCCCCCAGTAAAGGCCCCTTGAAGCGACACAGGCGGAGCGGGAATG
This sequence comes from Frankliniella occidentalis, assembly GCF_000697945.3. Taxonomy (NCBI): domain Eukaryota; kingdom Metazoa; phylum Arthropoda; class Insecta; order Thysanoptera; family Thripidae; genus Frankliniella; species Frankliniella occidentalis. The sequence continues at coordinate 434,239 of NW_026267356.1, read as the reverse complement.
TGGCGCACATTCCACTCGTTTCCGGTTTGTTCCCGCGGCTTCTTTCGCATTCCCTTTGCAGGGGGATCGACGTGGCACGGCGGGGCGTGGCGTGGACGTCCGCCCCCTCTCCCTGGAAGTAGGCACGCTGTATATGCCAGGCGGCGGACCTAAGTGCGTTTGGCTGGCCGCGCCGACCAGCCGTCACCGGAACTGGCACGGAAACTGTCCTTTCCCCTCAACTCACCATACCATTACAGCAGGGGGTAGGGGGATAAGGGTCGCCCCTCACATTTCGATACCCTCTGACTACGAACAGCAGCTCTACAAACAGAAGTGTGTGTAACGTGCGAACACTTATACATGCGTGCCAATAATCCATATACAGAAAAAGTTTTTGCATTCACAAGTTTCCACTCTTTGTACTTTAGCACGTTGAGTCCCGGGAGGGGGGGGGGGAGGGGCCACTAACCGGTTAGCAAACACGGGTGTGACCACACATGTGGTCACGTGGAAATCAACGTGTTAAAACACACACTGCACTGTGAATGACATGGTTTTCTAACACACGTTTCTATGCGTGACACATTGGTCACACTCTTTTGAGTGTGACATTTTTGCCACGCACTGAATTTTTTTTTTCATGATGCCTTTATCGATTGCACAGGCGTTGCTGGAGTGGCTGTATCACCGACGCGCTGCCGCACCCGCGGCTGCACTTTGAGTGCCGCTACGACGAGGCGGGATATGAATATGCTGCAGGCGAGGGAAGGTGCGCCGGGCGCGGCGAGGCGAGGCGCGGCGAGGCGAGGCGCGGCGAGGCCTATCTTCAAAAGGGTCGAGTGCAACAAGAAGATTTGGCGCGGGAGGCGCGCGCGGCTGCCGTCGTTGTTTGGAGGCTGCATGCGCTCTGGATGCTGTGATGCTGTGCTTGCCGTTGCGTGGCCGGGGCCGCCGCGCCGCCGCCGCCGCCTCTCTTCTACGTACTGTACCACTTTGGCCTTTGTTTGCCCCGCGAGGCCGTGCATGCCCCTGTGCTGCCGTGCTGCACTGCTGAATGCGCGCGCCCGCCACACCACCTGCCGACACGGAGCAGCGCACTCGCACAGCGATATGCTTCGTGAACAGGCAAAAAAAGAAAGTTCCATTCCTGTAGGTTTTTTTTTTCTT
>NW_026267356.1:424136-425530 GCF_000697945.3 Frankliniella occidentalis | reverse complement strand
GGGGAGGGGGGGCGCAGCAATCTCGGTGCGTTCAAATGTTCCTCTGAGCTTCCAGATTGCCCGTCTCTTTGCCCTCTCGGTCGAGGAGGCCCGCCGACCGGACACTGGTAGCAAGTGTTTAAGTTTGCACGTCAATAAAGCATCCCGGGAAAGCTGAGATGCAGAAGAATGCGCAGAAAAGGGAAACGGAAATCGCTATGCCTTAACATGGTGACTTCAAGTGTGCATTTTCTAGACACTTTGTAGTGTTTAACTAGGTTATACGCCAATTGGTGTTCAACTTTAGACACTTCCGACACTTCCGACCCTATTTTTCGAAAAGTTCAGCTGCTGCACACCATTTGGATCCTATTAATAGCATAGAACTGTGTGAGCCCAAGTGTGCAGAATTTAAACGTTTACAAAACGTCTAAAATTTGCACACCACGCAAGTGTGGAACTTGAGTTTAACACCATGTAATGTGCAAATTCATAACTTGCAGACGTTGGTGTGCTAATTTTGCACACTTGTTTTACCAGTCAGCTCGCCAGTCAGTGGGGGGCGGCGGCACCCCGATGTCACCGAATACACCACCGTCGTCGCCTACCTCTGCTCCTCCCCCAACTCCTCCCCGTGACCACGACCCCCCTTCGCTCTGCAGCAGAGCGCGCCTGCAGCCCGATCAACATAGTTGTGTAAGAAAGTTTGAATCGGAGTGTGGCGTCTCGCTCTATGCCTCGCCGCTGCCCGTCCCGCCCCCTCGCCTACCCTCTCCAACAGAACAGCTCTCCGGGACACGGTTCGAGGCAGGGGAGGTGGTGGGTCGGACGAGGAGGGGTGCAGGAGGGAGGAGGAGGAGGGCAGAGAGGCTGTCGTCTGTAGGGGGAGTGCGGTGCTGATGCGAAACTTTTCGACGAGTAATGTTACATAACGCAAATGCGCCTGCTAGTACTGTATACTTTTCGCAGGACGTTGGCCGCACAGAAAATCGCGGAAATCGGAAAGAAATCTTTTGCGAAGCAGACGCAGACGCATCACTCACGGGAACATAATTTATGCTGTTTTACCCTTTAAAACCCCAACCGCTGTGATGCAGCACACCGAATGCGCGAACAGAAAGAGCGCCTGACGGTGCTTGGCGTTTGGAGTGCGACTCACTAAGTGCGTGGCGGGGCGTACCGCGTACCGTACAACCCTGGCAGCGCGGGGCGGGGCGGGGCGGGGCGGGTTGGCCCTGCCCGACGCGCGGTCCGCGGTGGTTTTGAGGTGCAAGTCGCGCGCTCCTCTCAACTTTGCGACGAGTTGCTTTCAAGGCGAGGCTGTGTGAAGTGAGACTAGACATTTGCATTTCGCACCTCTGGCCCAGAGCGTGGCGGGGTGGGACGTGGCGGGGCGTGGCGGGGCGTGGCGGGGC
>NW_026267356.1:419865-424086 GCF_000697945.3 Frankliniella occidentalis | reverse complement strand
GGAGTAGAGCGGCGCGGCGCGGGGCGGGGCGGGGCAATGGTAGGGATGGGGCGCGTGCCCGGGGACTGCCGCCGGACGGACGAGGATGCAAGGCGTGACTCGCCTCGGTGCAGCGGACGCACCCGAGGAACCGTTTAATCCACGAGGACACTACCTTTTACATCAACGTGGCTGCACAATATTTATTTATAGCCATGAACATAAAATGATGGTCGCGTTCAAATAGTACTTTTTTCCACTTTTGTTCTGATTCGGTCAACTGCACACAATTTGTTCAAAATGAGACGATTAAAATTTAGTTCTCTTCATGGTAATGTTAATCCTTATTCAAAGTGAACGGTTTTGTTCTGAGGACTGTACACCAGGGTGCGCCGGACAGCGTTCCAACGAACTGTGTTTGTGCAGTCTTGTGAATTACAAAGAATCATACACCCTGCCATGGACAAATTTTAGCCATTGCAAGATGCGTCTGTCAGTGTGCACATTTTGCAGTAGTGAAAAATCTGTAGTATCTCTTGCTTGCTAGGTACATTTTTACTTTGTCACTACACAAGCCTCAAAATTGCACCTATTGTAATCTCAAAAATGGCACTATTAGACATCTCAGGTAGATCTAGGGTGACCAAGCAGGAAATGTTTTCCTACCAGCCTCTCCGCCTCGCCAAGGACAAGAGCGAGGCCCTTATCGCCTAGGAGGCCGCCGTGCTCGCCGCCCCTCCGCAACGGGCGTCACCGCGCTGCCTCAAGCACTACGCGCTGAGCAAGGGCATGGAGGGCGCAAAGAGTAAGAGCGCTGGGGGAGGGGAGTTTGCTACGCTGCAAAAAAAAAAAAAAAAAAAAAAAAAACAATCTACAATCAAACAACAGTTTAAAACTGTTCATTACAAACACAACAATTTATTGGACATTGTCGGATGAGAGACAGCGGAAGTAATGTTTTAGCCGGTACTTTGTGAGCACAAAACTACAACCCGTTGAACATTGGGATTGGGTTATTGAACACTTGATTCATTAGTGTTCGCGCAAAACACCGAACCACGGCAAATCACGAGAGGCCTACATACACAGTACAGTTAGTTGTAGCATATCGGGTGAGCGCAGAGGGACTCGTGTATCTCCCCCCTCCCCCCACCAACCCCAATCACCTCCTCTTTCTCGCACACTTACTTGTACACACACCAGTCGCTGCTTTTATGGGCCACAACGATTATTGGTTATCTCTTCACTGCCTACGTGGGGCACAGATAGGAGAGAGAGAGGAGGAGGAGGAGAGAGAGAGAAAAGAGGGAGAGAGAAGAGAGTAGAGCAGAGAGGCAGAGAGAGAGAGGGAGAGAGAGAGGGAGAGAGAGAGGGAGAGAGAGAGAGGGGGGGGGGAGAGAGAGCGATACCCGGAATGTGAGAGCTCCTCCCACTGGAGCGGAACAGCAGCGCGCGCCCGCACTCTTACGCAGCGCGCTCATTTTCAAATTGGGCTAACCCAACTTCACCGCTCCCTTGCCCGCCAGAGTATGGCAAGCTACTTCACCGGGCCGATCACCTCAATCGCACCGATTTAAATTTTCGAACGAGTCTCGAGCCATCGAATATTGCTCCAATACATCGTACATTTCGGCAACCCCGCGAACGGCGGGAGTGGCCAAGCGTGGCTTGGCGCAGTGGAGTAAGGAGTAAGGCGTGGCGCTGCGTGGCGGGGGTGGTCTGGAGCAATGCTCCCCGCTCTCTCCGAGGGGAGCATCGCCGCGCTCCCGCCGCCCTCCCTCCTTGTACTCTAATTCGCCTCGGGGCTCGGAGCCCTAACTAAATTGTTTGAGGGGAGAGAAAATGAATTTTAAGAGGATACATTATCTGTTCGATAAATCCGATATCTGGCCGCCTGGAGTAGCTACCCCCTACCCCTGTCTCCGTCCCTTCTACCAACCTCCTTGTCCTCCTATGTGGCCGGGCGCTGGGTGCGAAGGAGAAAGGGGGTCGGGAGAAAAGCGTCGTCATCGGCAGAAACGCGCGTAGCGTCTGTTGAATGAACGTTTCCGTTCCGATCGGCTGATCAAAGAGTAAAAAGTTGGTGCGCAACATCTCGGAGCTACTTAGTGGTGTACGCTTCGACGGAGAGGGTTGAAGTGGGAAAAAGGCTGGGGGAGGCGGAGTTCCTGCTGAGTTTCTGGAAGGTGCAAAGTTGGGCCGCGTCCAACTGTTCGTGCTGACCGTACACTTGCACCAAAAAACACAGTTTGTTTATCTCACCCCGTCTACCTTTCCACCAGGTAATGCAGTCTCTGTGGGTAGCACGTTTTCCATTGTCAGCCGTCACTCACCAAATGACTTCTCGCGAAATCTGTCCCGGTTCCGTTTCTCCGTATCACTCTACGCTTGCCGCGCTCCCTTCCGTATCTCTTACCAGCAAAGCTCCAGGCACAAAAGCTGCTTCTGTTGCAATTGCCGCTGTCATCAGCTCTTCTTCCTCATCGGCTGTCTGATGCTGTTCCTGACATATGCCATATATACTTTACATACTTTACATTGAAAACTCCGCCATGCGAAAGCAAATGCTTATATGAGCGTGCCGACCTTTAACACGTTCCCTACGGCTCATTTTTGGTGCTAATGATTTAACATGGGAGCATGACCACATAGTGGCCACGCCGCAGGGAACGTGTTAAATCTGACGTTAGACCGGCCATTCGTTGTAAATATATCTTTGGACTGTTTAAAATATTCCTTGAAATTAACGATTTGGAAACAATGTTGTATGTCTACAATCTACTATATCTCTAGGAAGAACGTGGAAGTTTTGATTCATGGACTTAACGCTTACCCAGTACGCACACGTATACATACGTAAGTATTTGATACGTGTAATATATTACACGTTGATACGTGTAATATATATTACACGTCCCAAAATCGCTGCTTAAATTGATAGCAATACAGAAAACGGGTAAGAGTCCCGAGGGTTCGATGCCCTGGAAACAAGCAACTGTTTTCCTAGGGAAGCTACTGGAAAAGACACTGCGGAGCAGAGGTCTGCAACGGTCGGTCCAAAGCCAAAAAATCGTCCCGGCAAGCGCGCTCTGCGTCGTTCCGTACCGGACCGACCGCCACGAGCCTGGCCGGACCCGGAGTCTTGCCGGGACCCGGCAAGCGCCTCTGTCACAAAGAGAGGTGGGGAGCTATGATCAGCCAATCAGCGGGCTGGATTAGCGAAACGTAGTCGGCACTCTCGGGACCCGGCAGTCAAGCTCACCCATAACGCGCTAACTGTCCGTGCGTGTGTCGCTAGAGGGAGAAGGGGTATCGTCGCGTCTTGGTTCTTACCGGGACTGCGGACCGACCGCTGCAGACCTCTGCTGCGGAGGGAGGCCCTGAGACCCTTCCAGCTTCCCCGGAAGATGAAGAAAAGTCCTGGGAATACCAGTGCTCTCCACGAGCGAACCGACTTCCACCGCCTATTGCTGAGCTGTGTGCGGCCAGGCGCCGGGTGGGTAGGCTATCCTACGCACTGATGGCGGGCGGGTTTGCCTACACGCAGGCGCTCGCCGCTTGCTGCGCGGGTGCGGGCGCCGGGACGGTAGGCCACCCAATGCTCTAATGGCGAGCGGGTTTGCCTACACACAGGCGCTCCCCGAACACAGACCGCGCTCGCGCTATCAAAGGTTCCTCAAGGTAATTGCGCTCACTCTGTCTGTCTGTCTGTCTGTCTGTCTGTCTGTCTGTCTGTCTGTCTGTTTTTCTGTCTGTCTGTCTGTCTGTCTGTCTGTCTGTCTGTCTGTCTGTCTGTCTGTCTGTCTGTGCCTTTCTGTCAGTCTCTGTCTGCCAGTGTGTCTGTCTGTTTGTCTCCCCAGTATTACTCTCGTTTTTATTTCCTCTCCTACTACAAAAATTGTATGTCGTTCCTGTCGGTGTATAAATAGTCATTATCACGGTTTTGCGGCTTTTTTGGGGGGGTTTGCCGTCCTTACACTTGCTGGCGGCCGCTGAAAGACTTATTCGTTCACCGTTTTATATTATTTTGTTGTAAACGCACGGGGCCACTGCAATGAACCTTGGCAAAGTGACCGTAAAATGCACGGGCCTGTTTCTCTCTGTGTCTGTGTGTGTGTGTGTGTGTGTGTGCGTGCGCCTGTCTGTTTGTGTTTATCATATTTCTCTTTTGGGGAGAAAATCTGCTTTACTTTCCTTCAGGTGTGTATGCGCGTGTATGTATGTGTGTATGTGTGTGTGTGT
>NW_026267356.1:417992-419815 GCF_000697945.3 Frankliniella occidentalis | reverse complement strand
GCTGGCTGTCGCTTCCCCTCTCTCTCTCGCTCGCCCACCCCCGGCGTCTCCCCTCTCTCTCTCCGCACCCCCCGCACGGTCGAGGCCGAGCGCGCCTTTCCCGCCAAATGGAGTCAGTTGGCTCCCGGACGCCGGGCGGGCAGGTCGGAGGACAGAGCGCTCGTCGCGGTCCCTCGCTCCCACATCACTCGGTTCGCGAGGCGGACGACGCCGCGTGTTGTAGCATCCGCGTCCTGCTCGTGGCCTCCCTGTGTGATCTGGGATCGGCGACGCAGGTCGTCGACGCCGACGTCCCCGTGACGCCCCCCGTTCCTCCGTCGTGACGCCCTCGTGACGTTCGTCCGCGTGACGGCCCGCAGTGACGACCCCTCGTCGGCGAGCCGCCCCATCGGCAGTTTGAGCCGCGGATTAAATTACACCCCCGCACGAGTTCGGCCAGCTCAAGAGGCCCAGTGGTGCACGCTTGTGTGTGCGTTTGTGTGTGTGTGACGAGCAAGTGCGTCGGTGTGCGTGCGCGTGTGTCAGTGCAGTGTGCAGCGCCGTCAGGAAGTGAACCACCGTCTCTGTCGAACCCCCGCCCCCTCGGCGGGCCCCGGGCAGCGGTGCTGGTGTTGCCGCGGTGTGGCGTGTCGGACGGCACGCGAGACGGACGAGACGCCCCGCAATCTGGCGGCGTCCTCCCCGCCCGCCCATTAGCGCCGCGCCTCCCGGCCGCCGCCACGCCCCAGGGCCGCCTCCCCCCGGCCGCCGCCACCATGGCCGCCGCGCCGCCGAGCAGCTGGCCGTCGAGGCCGTGCGCCGGGCCGTGCGCCCCGCTGGAGGTCCCCGCGGCCCAGGCCCCCTCGCGGCCCTGAAGCCCGTCTCAGCGCCCGCGCCTTCCCCCGCCATGGGGCGGCCCACCTGCTCGGCCTGGAGGGCCGCCGCCGTCCCGCTGCTGCTCGCCGTCGTCCTCACAGGTGAGCGGCGGCCACACCCCCTTCAGTCGCAGCTTGCACGGAGTGTACCTACCCCCACCCTCCTCCTCCCCGCTCTCATCTGGGAGCGGCTGCGGAGTGCCCTCTGGATCTGGACCCCGCCTCCGCCCGCCAGCCTCAATTGGCAATGCGCTGGCGATTCCCATGTAGCAGAGTGAGCAGTTGGGAAAGTTTCTGTTTCGGCTGAAGCAGGCCACTCGTGCTGCCCTGCAGTCGGTACTCGGGCGTCGCTGTCTCTGGCCCGCGCTGCTCTCCCCGATGCCCCTCCTCCCCTCCCCTCTTTTGCAGCGATGCTCCCTCTCTGCGCTCATTAACTGGAAGAATAACAAACTCGTGTGGAGTGTGTGTCGGCTGAGCTCGCCACTTGTGCATGGAATAATGATGTTGGAAGTGACGTCGATATGTAGACACAGAAGCACACTGTTCTCACACGCTTGTGTTGTGTGTACGTGTCATGGCTTCGCACGGGTTGGCGCTTGTGTGCTTTTATAATGAGTATAGACGCCCTCGTCCTATCTTTTCACTTTTAACGAGGCGAGTTTCCCCGCCCTTGTGGTTCGAAACGAACACGCGGAGAGAGGCGCACTTTGTCCATCCCCAACTTCTTATTCCACCTTTGCACTCGTTGCACCGCTGTTGACTAAAAAATGCAAACCAAATGCACAAATTGGAAACAAATGACAGTTTTCGCTAAGTTCTGATTTCCGTCTTACGTAAACGACAACCCCGTAAACCTCTCAGTCATTTCTTTCACTCGCGTTTCTCGGGGGTATTTTGTTGTTCTGATTGGCCCCTACCCCGGGCCCATCCGTCACACCATGGGGGGTGGAGTTGTTGGAGCCCCCCCCC
>NW_026267356.1:412507-417942 GCF_000697945.3 Frankliniella occidentalis | reverse complement strand
AGCAGAACCCTTTGGGTTTTGGGCAGGCAGAGCGATTGTTCAGACATATACAGCCAGAGTATGTAGAGGTCAGACCAGGCCAGAACATGGGTTTCCTAAGTAATTTGTAATGCTCTCTGTGTTTCTGGTGCATTATCGTCGAAAGTGTCACGAATAACTTACTCTGGCGTCACACCAAATATAAAAACAAACAAGAAAGGGATGAGAGAGAAAGAGAGAGAGAACGTGAAGAAGGAGAAGAACTCTCTGGAGACTGCAAGAGTGGGGGCTGGCTGGTGCGGGAAGTGGGAGTAGGAGTGAAAGAAGTGGTTGGAGGTTTTGAAATACGCCCAACGGGTTTCAGAGATTGGGTAGAGCAGATATAAGTGACTGCATGCGAGTCTCCGCGGCGTGGGCGGGCGGGCCGCGGGCGGGCGGAGTCCTCGCAGGGGGAGTGCGTGCTCTCGTGTAATGATTTAGACGTCCTGATATTTTATGCGTTCGCCGCCGGGGCAATGCGATGAACTTTTGACTCCCTCCTCCTCCTCTCTCTCTTTTTTTCCCCGGTTTTATTAGAGTCTCCGATTGTGTGCAGCTACCCCTACCCCCCTGCCCCGCCATGCCCTCGCTCCTGCGGGACAAAGCTGGCGAGAGGGAGGAGGGGGGGGGGCTCGGCTCGGCTTGGGGTGGAGTGACATACTGGCTCTCTGTCCCTCATAAAAGTCGGCGTCTTACTCGCTTACGGAGCGGCCGCCCCGCCACCGCAGCGTCACATCGGCTTGAATTAAGCACTCCTCCACCCCCTTCATTCTGCCCAGCCTCGGCCCCCACCTCTCCTCGGCAAAGACTCGGAGAGAGAGACAGCGGAAACCACGAGCCGCTTTGCTGTACGAGAGGAGAGAGGTACGCGCTCCACCCGCACCCAACGCGATAGGCGGTGAGGCGCGCCGAGACTCGTATAACGGTGTGGAAAACTTTTTGCAGAGGTTCACTTATGCGGATGGGGAGAGGGCAGAGCCAGCAGCAGCAGCCTACTCGCGCCCCGCCGCATATAGAGATACATTTGGATTCCACGAAATCTGTCGAATCCACCCCATGCTGTGTATACGTCAACCTAACACGACCACTTCACCCTTCGATTCTTCGCCTCCCCCTCCCCGTCCGCACACGCACGCTAAGAGCCCGCACTTCGGCCCCGCTCCCCCCACTTTCGCCTCCACGCGCCCGACTCCCCGCACTTAAATAAACGGCGACGTAAAAAACACAAGGCGCATGATGATGGATGTGGCTTTTGCTTGACATGGGGCCTCAGCGGCCCGGCCCGGCCCGGCCCGGCGTGGCGCCCTCTTCTCAAACCAATCAGTGAGAGCCTTTCACCCCCGCGAGTGTCGGCGGCGCGGGCAGAGGGGGCGAACGCGCTTCTCATGGAAGAATAAAGAGAGGGGAAAAGCGAAACAAAAACAACAAAAAAACGGCAGTGGCAGTCAGGTCAATTTAATTTTGGGACGATTTCTACTTCCCGAGCGTGCAGCGAGCTCGAAGATACTCTCGGTGACTTCGGGTGTTTGCTGGATTTCTGTCGCAAGATGCCGTCGACGGCGGCGGGATTTGGATGGGAATGGAGAGCGAGAGAGCCAGAGAGAGAGAGAGCCAGAGAGAGAGAGACACAGCGAGAGACAGAGAGACAGGGAGAGAAAGATAGGGAGAGACGAAAAAACTCGCTGAGGCCGCTGGAGGGAGCCTTTGCCTTTATGACTTTGCCTGCCTCAGATATTTGGTTGGGCCGCGAGGGGTGGACGAACTCGAGCGCACGACAGCTCGGTGACGGACGGGTACCCCTTTGTGTGGGCCTGTGGGGAGAGCGGGGGCGGGAGGGAGCGTCGGGCGGGAGGAGAGCACGAGAAGGACACTATTTCACCTAATTCAAACTTTCAGACTTTCATCTCTGGGCTCGTTCTGCTCTGGCAGACGGGCGCGTCTCTCTATGCTCGGCGCCGTCGACCCTCGCAGAGTGTGTTTGGCAAGCAGAAAATTCCGTCGGAGCATTCAGCCGGCGGCGGCCCTCGCGCAGCCCGCGGCCCCGAGCGGAGAGAGTGTTGATGTATGAGATGAAAATGCCGCTCCAGCCTGACCCGGGCCAGGGCGGCCGGGCCCAGCCAACTCAAGTGATTGCAAAAACAGGCCCGGGTCCGCTGTCACGGGCCACTTTGGCAGACGGAGTCCCCGTGCCTGCCGCCCGCGTGGCCCCAGAGGGACGCACCGCACCGCGCCCAGATACAAAGTTTTTATCAGGGGCTCTTCTATACCACCTGCGCAGAAAACTCTATGCAAATTATTTGGGACAGTTAATTTTGAGCGACTCTCCCCCTCCTGCTCCTCGCCTCCACTCCGCCTCTTCCTCTTCCGGCTTCTCCTAGGGCCCCACTGGACTCAATAAGCCCGCCTCCGGAAGGTCCGCTTTTTATTATTAGTTTGTTTTTGGATGATCCAATGGGCCCGATAAACTTCCCTCCCCATCTAATAAGAGAGGCGGACAACGAAAGAAAAATTATGCTTGCTGGACTGTTTGGAGAGTGGGGGTCAAGTACATGTAAACAGACAATTTTATGAGCGCCGCAATTTTGTTTTCGTTTGAGAAGAGCGTCCGCTTTTGCCAACAAATTTAAATAATCCTTAATCCATTATACAGGGGGCTGAAACGCTCTAAGGGTCCCACATTTAGCCTACCGTCGTTTAACATTTGTCCGCTTTTTTGTCAGCGCAGCACTCTGCAGAAAATGCATCCATCATTGGACAGAACTATAATTCTGTCTCCAATTGCCATCGAACGCAGTGTTTGCGACACTGTATACAGTACACGAAACACTGCCGGGTGCACTTGGCAGTGCAAGGTCTCCCCACCAAGGGCAGGCGGTGACCTCACACCCAGGCTGGTGTGGTGGACCCCGCAAGGCTCCTGCAAGCACGCCGGTGAGGCGTGGCTGGGCGTGGCGGGGTGTGGCGGCGGAGGGGGAACAGTTGCACAGGACGTATTTATGCCCGGAGGTCTTGTTCCAGAGCGCCGCCACCTGCGCCTCTGAACCCATTCTGGTTTCTGGCCTGCTAGCCCCTCACCCCCCCCTTTTCCTCTTGCCGGGCGCGGCGTGGTGGCCGTCCCTCCCCAACCTCAATATCAATATCTCTTGGCGAGGTGACGCCTGGACGCGGCCGAGGGGGTGGCGTGGAGCTGACTACGCGAGATGGACGCGCGGACAAGGCGCCACCGACAAGTCGACAATATATAATATAATATAACAACTATTGCAGTCACTCTACACACACACAAAAAAAAAACACACCGTAATATGAGCAGAGGCAGTTTGGTGCGTCTCCGCGGCGTCTGAATGCGCAGCGAGGGTCCTGCGGGGATATTAAAGTGGTTGCGCTCGCAGCGCCCCGCGGGCCACCGTGGCTGTTTGCACGGCTGGGGTCTGAGTAATTCATAATCCCACCCGTGTGTGTGTGTGCGCGCGCGCGTGTGTGTGAGTGCATAATACAAGCAAGGGCTGGCGGGGAATAATTGCACACCAACAGGCGTCGATTTTTTCGACCATTCCTACTTTTCTGTTGTTTGATAATGCACACATAGTGGCATGTGTAAATTAAACAGCTACTTGTTGAAGCATCCTCCTGCTACACCCGTCGCGTCGCACTCGTCTCCCTTATAAGCCCCCCTTATTTCCCTCATGCAGTTTGTTTTTCGTCACACTGCGCCTGCTGCAGCTGATCGCGCACAAGCGCAAATTCTTCATACTTACCCCGCTTGCTTTGCGCCCTACGCTCTCCCCTACTCCCCCTATGGCCACCATGTCTGGCGCCTTGGCGTGAACAGGCGGAGGCGGGTCGTAGCCGAGGGCTGTTGTAGGAAGAGTGAGGGAGAGAGAGAGAGAGAGAGAGAGAGAGAGAGAGAGAGAGAGAGAGAGAGAGTGAGTGAGAGAGAGAGGGGGGAGGGGGAATGGTTACTGTGACCATCGTCGCCCGGCCGCAGCCGCCCGCCGCCGCCTGTGGCAGGCAGCCTGCTTGCATGCTCGCCCCCCTGCAGCCCTCCTCGGGCGCTTGTAAGAGCTCACGCACGGGCGCGACTGCACAGCCTCGCCCTCCCCCACAACACCACACCCCGTGACTGACAGAGCAGTCGGTGTTGAGTGGCCGAGGCGCAGCACGTGTGTGGTGCAGCGGCCAAGGGGGCGACGCGAGTCCCGGGCTGACAGTACTCCGAGAGTGCGCTCCGACTGAATGTAACACACAAGACAGAGTCCGAACAGGTCTGTAGTACGTGTTCATTTTGTAAATAAAAAGGGCTCCGTTCTGTGGTCGAGCCAGGTCGAGCCTACCGGTGCTGCACCTCCCAGCCCATCCGCCAATAGAGTTGTGGTTAGTACTCACTTCCTGGAAGCCTCGCCCCACCCCTCTCCGCTGACGGGCGTATTGGCTGGAAGGATAGTCAAAGCAATGAGTGCTTTAATTGCTGCTGATTGCTTTGACTATCCTTCCCATCCAAGCGTCCGTCAGACTGGGTGAGGTTTCCAGGAAGTGAGAAACCACACCTCCATTGGCGGATGAAACACTCTAAAAAAAATCAGTGCAAAATTTTGTAACATTGATGGGAAGTTTTTTCAGTAACAAGATTACAAAATTTTGTAACATGCGAGGTTACAAATTTTCGTAACTACGGAGTACAAGTATTTGCTTCCTGGTTACAAAATTTTGTAACATAAGATGTTACAAATTTCCGTAACGTCGCATTACAAATATTTCTTTTCTGATTTCAAAATTTTGTAACATTTTGTGCTGTTGTGTGCAGTAGATACCGACACCCAAAAATTAGTAGTACTTTCTCATTGCCCTTTCGGAAGGGTCATATCAGTTAGCCAATGCCTCTTCATCAGAAGTGCATAGTGAATTACACGTTCGAGCATTGTAAAACAAATTACTTCGCAAAATCTTGCCTTTTCGTCGGTACACTGAATGTTCCGAGGAGGGCGGAACCAATCAGTGACACTGTACGTCACTGATACAAAAATGATGTAGCGTGTAGTAAACGCTACAATCATATGTGGAAAACATTGCCATATCCAACGGAGGAGAGTTGGCAGGTACCCTGCGCGCGTTGATATTAAACCAATTATATCTGACGCATGGTTGACTTTTTGAACAAAAACTCTTATTTTCACTGAAGGTCATTGTCTTATAGAGCATACAGCGTAAAATTAAATGTTAGTTTCGTGTCAAAATTTGAGTTTTATGCAGAGAAATGGTTATTGTTAGAGACGCTCTGACCGTTACGCCATCTAGCGGCGGTTACTAGCGACACACAACATCTTAAAATCTCTCGAGTCGAAGAGATTTGCCTTCGGTAGGCAGCAAAGGCAGCCCTTCTCTGCTCTCACACTAAGTTTTACATGAGAGTGTACAAG
>NW_026267356.1:408564-412457 GCF_000697945.3 Frankliniella occidentalis | reverse complement strand
GGGCCCCGGGCGGGGGCGGGCGGGGGCAGGCCCGAGCCGGAGGCCGCTGCGAGAGCAACAAATCAGGCGCGCCCCTGTCAGAGTGCAGGCCGGCGCTCTGATGTGGCCGGGGCCAGCCGGGGCGTGGCCCGACGCCCCGGGGGCGCACCGCGGCGGCGGGGAGGAGGAAGACCCAGATCGATTAAAATGGAAATATCGCGTACATTTTATAAAATAAAATGAGGAAAAAGAATACACGTTTGCTCCCATGCGGGACCTCTGCCCGAATAATCCCCCTCCCATGAATGGGGGCTCGTCAACGGACAGCGGTCTGCTTCGGGTGAAGCAGGAAATCCGGCTGATCATCCGATACTGTCTTTCCGTCGTCAGCAATCAGCTGAATGCTGCCCCCTTCTATGTCGGACGTGGGACGTTGGGAGGGACAGGTGGGCCGGGCCAAGCGATCCGGGCGCGAAATGGAGTGAAATGTCTGCTAAATAACATCCGGCCCACGCGCCCAGGTGTCGGGGCGTGGGCTAGACTGGCACTTAAAAATCACTTTTTAGATTTTTAAAGGTCCTAGGGTCAGACTTTGTTTCTTTCGATGAGAAAAAAAATCTATTCTTTTTAGAGACCGATCGGACACGTTTTAGTGGTGCCGCATTGGCCCTGAAGTTGATTTATTTTAAATAACGACACTAAGTCACATAAACGTTAATAACTACCCTCCCCGATGTCCGATCGACGTCCGATTTTGACCAAAAGTGGAGTATTATATAGGGCAACTTTCGTGCAAAGCCACCCCGCTGTAGCTCAAATACTTTCGGAGTTATGGCCGTTGAAAGATTTTGGTCATTTTTAGTAACTTTGGGGAAATGACCAAATTTCACGAAAAAGGACCTTGACCGTCGTCTTTTGCTCTTAAAAATCAGCCACTGGTTCCCTAGCTGTAAAGTTCTGTTCTGAATCTGAATCCGTCGAGAGATTTGACGGATTACATCGTCTTGTTGCCATTCTGGAAAAGCAGTCCTCCATAAGCCCCTAATAAAATGAAAGTTTTAGAATGGCAACAAGACGATGTAATCCGTCAAATCTCTTGACGGATTCGGATTCAGAACACAAATTAACCTCCAGGGAACTAGTGGCTGATTTTTAAGAGCAAAAAACGACGGTCAAAGTCCTTTTAAGTGAAATTTGGTCATTTCCCCAAAGTTACTAAAAACGACCAAAATCTTTCAACGGCCATAACTCCGAAAGTATTTGAGCTACAGCGGGGTGGCTTTGCACGAAAGTTGCCCTATATAATACTCTACTTTTGGTCAAAATCGGACGTCGATCGGACATCGGGGAGGGTAGTTATCAACGTTTATGTGACTTAGTGTCGTTATTTAAAATAAATCAACTTTGGGGCCGTTGCGGCACCACTAAAACGTGTCCGATCGGTCTCTAAGAAAAATAGATTTTTTTTCTCATCGAAAGAAACAAAGTCTGACCCTAGGACCTTTAAAAATCTAAAAAGTGATTTTTAAGTGCCAGTCTAGCGTGGGCAGAAGCGGGAGGGGCACACCCCTTTGACGCGCCGCATATTCGCGGGACAGGCCGCACAGCAGGCCTCAGGTGTGGGAGTGGGAGTGGAGTTGCCTACTCTACTGGTGCCCCACCTGGCAGCAGGGCGGCGGTACTGATAACCCCATGTAGCCTGTAGGCCAGCCCGGCCGGGCAGGAGGGTCCGGCCTGGGCCAGCCTCGGGCCAGCCCGGGCGAGGACCAGGACCACCGGCAGCAACCTGGAGCCCGGCCAAGGAAAAGATGTTCCACGGCGTCAGGACGGTGGCCGCCTTGGCGCCGCGGGGGGCGCGCGAGCCAGGAGCCCCGTGTCCCCGATGCTCCCCCCCCCCCCGCACTGCTGCAGCTGCACGCCGCGCCCGGCCCTTGTCACGACCTTTATCTCCGTGTTGTGTTTGTCGCCGCTCTCGAGTAAATTCCCCGGCGCTGCTGCCTGGCGGCCCTGCAGCCCTCCTCCTCCTCCGCCCGCGCGCCGCACCCGCGCTTTGCACAGCTGACTACTTCCGGTTATTCCCCGCCACCGACGATTTATCCCGGGCTGAATTTATTCACCCCTTTCCAACTCCTCCGCCGTGGGGCGCGGGCGGGCGGCGGCGGGAGGCGAGGGACCTGCAGAGGTGATGCTTCCGCCGCCGCCGCGCCGCTGTCCGAGGCTCCGCTGCTGCGCTGCTGCGGCACGATGCACGACCTACTTTGCGAAATTCGCCGCGAGTAGTGCCTTTCGCGAACGAGGAACCTGACGACCCTGGCGGCCCCCAGGACGCCGCGGCGGCGGCGGTAGGGAGGCAGCAACAGCAGCAGCATCGGCACTACTTCCCTCTTTCGGAAGGGATATCGACGGAAAGTTCGGAAACAGCTTCTGGGTGTCTGGTGTCTCGCTCCCTCACCACCCAGTGCCTCGCGCCGCCGGCAGCGCCTCCCTCGTGGTGTCGGCCACGGCCAGCCCGGGGAGGCCGGGTGAGACAGGTCGGTCTGGGTCCGGGTGCGGGTTACGGGTTGCGCCCCGCCTGCAATTTGCGCCCGTGCCAGCCGTGCCAGCCCCGGCCACTGCGGGTAGTGAAGCTTGGTCTTCATGTGCGCGCCGCCGCCCGTGCGGGAGAAGTTCCCGCCGGTCACGATCGAGAGCTTGCCCTTGCCCCACACCCGCCGCGTCCCAGCCACACCCAGAAAAGCAAAAAGTTTACACGCATTCTCATTTTTTCCCGACAAGGACCAACTTCATCACAATAGGTGCGATAACTAAGGCCCTCTTATGGCCGTCCGGTCCGCCGCAGGGTCGGGTCGCAAGCGTTGGGGTTGGGTTGGGGGTCAGTGGTTGGTGTCCAGGGGGGCGGAACGGCGCTGAGCGCCCTCGAGTCAGGTGGGCGGCAGCAGCGGCGCCGCGGCAGCGCGCCCGTTTTATTCTGTTTGAGGAGTACTACGTACCACGACCGGCCGAGTGTAATCGTCTCCTCGCCCGACCGGAACACAAAAATGGGAAACAGCAGCGCGCGGGGCCGCCGTTGTTCGTGCTGTTCGCCGCTGTGCTGCAGCTGCTGCTGCTGCCGAATGGCTCGGTGCCGTGTCGCTCGCGCTGCTGGCGTGCACTATGCACCTCCCCGCACGCCAAGTTGCCAGTCGTCGTGGTGGCCGTTTCCGTGACGCACGCTCGCGGGGTGACCCCTCGCGCTCGCGCGCGCCCTCCCTGCCGAGAGGTTGGACCCTTGACCACTACCCCCCCTCTTTCCCCCTCCTCCGTTTCGTGTCGATTGCCTCACCACCGCCAAGGAGAGTGTTGGTTACCTCTCCCTCTTCAGTGCGGGGCGTAATTGAAATTTAAATGAGAGTTTTAAGAGGCCGAGACTTACACAATAAAACTGCAGGGGGCAGTGGAGACTTTTTTAAAGAATGCAGTGCGTGGTCATGGTGTTCCACATGCGACCTTCATGGCCACCCCCACCCCATCTCCTGCTGACGCACGTAGGGGAGGAGGACTCATTTCTGCTGCCAGAGGTGCCCCTTCCTCCCTCCCACCACGAAACCAAATCACGGACGCCCCACGTCCACCCAGTTTTCGCTCATTTCAGCCGACTCTATGATTCCATTTCACTTTCGCACTGGCCCGACAACAGCCCGTTCGCCGTTCGCTCTCTCTCCTTGAGAAAGGGCGGACGAGGGTCTGGGGCGGCCGGCCCCCCGGCCGCCTGGAGGACAAGCAAGCGCCGACCACACTGCCCCGCCGCCCTCTGGGAGCAGATCCCCGCCCCCTCGCCCCGCCCTGGCTCGGTGTCGCGGGCCTTCGTCGCCGTCGCGTAGAGCAGCATCAGCAGGTGTCGGGGGCCGCGGAGCGAGGCGTTTGGGGGGAGGGGG
>NW_026267356.1:402778-403529 GCF_000697945.3 Frankliniella occidentalis | reverse complement strand
GGCTCAGGGGATTGGGGGTGTGCTTTGTGTGTGGCGGCCAGAAAGGGAAGCTCCATAAATAATAATCTGGCTGGTATTTACTCCAAGATGGCCCGGAGAGCGGCTCGATGCTCGATGATGGCGCGAGGTTAGGTCGTGGTGTGGTTGAGTCGGTTGGGTTGATGGTCCAGGGGAGGCAGGGGGAAGAGCAGATGACGGTCAATTGTGTGAATAGTTGAATAGAGCGAGGGGCTCTCGACTCTGGCAAACTCGTGTACGCGTACCCAGGTAATCAGTGAAAATTTTTCGACTCTTCAAAATCAGCTGGGATCCAAAAGCCATGCTTTTTTGCCTACGCACAGGGTGAAAGTGAGCTCGTTTTTCCCTAGTTACAATGACTATAAGCCAAAGTACTCCACAAGCATTCGGCCAATCTTGCCTCGGTGTACAGTTATGAGGTCATTTCGGAACAGATACCTTTTGGAAAAGTTCGGTATTCGTTCGGTGTTTTTTTTTTTTTTTTTTTTTTTGGCGCTGGGTCGGTGTTTTTGTTAAGGCGAGCGTGTGTTGCCGGGCTGCTCCAGTCGGTCCGGAGGTCGCAAATCGAACTCGAATCCAGGTCGGCGGAGCGAGGTGCCGGGACGTGGCGGGGCGTGGCGGGGCGTGGCGGAGCGCGGCGGAGCGCGCAGGAGTCGACCGTAAAGAAGGCGTTGTTACGACCCGTGTGTGCTCGGTTGGGGAAATGATCTCGCGATGCTGATGCGCTCCTCCA
>NW_026267356.1:398233-402728 GCF_000697945.3 Frankliniella occidentalis | reverse complement strand
AAACAGGGGGAAAAAGGAAGCGAAGTAGTTTTGAAAAAGTCTTGGATCTTTTAAGTGCGAGTGATGCATACGTTCACCTCCACTACATTTCTGCCGCATCGCTTCCGGGGGTCTCTAGTCTCTAGCGGGGCGGGGCGGCCCGTTGCCGCCACACCACGCCACCCGGACGACCTGCTTCCCACGCTCACGGTACGGCGGAGGGGTGCGGAGTGAGGACGGGTCGCTGAGCTGGCTGAGGACGAGCAGGTGGAGCAGGGGGAAGAGGTGCACAGGGGCGGAGGCAGAGGAGCACGCAGCGGCTGCGGCAGATAACCCGGCCCCGGGATTCCCGTACAAAATTCCTAATCCAGTTTTCCTAATCGCATTTTTCCTATCTCCGTACTTTCTAATGCACTATATTCCTATACTGCTTTTACTAAATTTTGAGTAGGAACTTTTCCGAAATGTTTTTTTCTACTCGGCCCCCTGCTTTTACACAATTACTTAAGTTTTCATCAATTAAATCGTTTTAACACTAAGAAACAGATTGAAAACTGAGCTCAACTGATGTAAGAAATTAAGTTAGTCAACGTATGTTAACCCGATCTAAAGATCTGCACTCAATGCCATAGCCGAAGATCTGGCTACAGTTCGTTTATAGATCTTTCCACCCAGCAATCTTATGCAATTGTGAACACTCGGAGTTTATCACTAGAACTTGTAGCTTCCATAGTACCTAAAATATTCTAAAATACTTCTATAATACCCACAATATATGGTACTGGGTACACGGCTCAGGCGAATCGGCCACCCCGCGTATTTATGTTGGGAAAATTGGAATTGGAAAATTGGTAAATAGGAAAAAATAATTAGGAATGCGAAATTTAGGACGAACGAGTTTCGGACATTTAGTGGTTAGGAAAAGTGGAGTAGGAAAAATGGGTGGGAACGGGCCCCGGTGCAGGCAGGGGGGACGGAGTGCGGCGTTTTGCAGCAGAGCAGAGCCACGAAGACGCCCGGGGCATCGATTATGGAGCGGCGGAACGAACGACGCGCCAGGACTTCGCGCCAAGTACTTATTCGGGCACGGACCGAAGCACATGTACCTATCGAGCACCTCGCGCATGACCTTCCCGTGGGCAGCTGGGGGGCGGCGCACGAGGATGAGGCGGTGTCTGCGAGGGGCCGTGTGGTGTGCCCGGCCCAAGGCCCGGCCGCCCGGCTCCCACGCTCCACCAGCCCCTCCACTGCACCACAGCTGCTCAGTGTAGATTCGGAGCTCACGCAACGCAAGCGTGATTTTCACGCCCCGAATAAACTGTTGCGCAGACAATGAGGGGCCGACCTCAAGACTGCAGAGATGTATATGTACTCGTTTTGTTTCATATTTCAGGTTTGAAAAGTCCAAAATTAACCGCCATTCCATCGGCCAGTTTCTCATACAGTACTAGCAACTAGCCGAATCACCAACTTACCCGAACGTACCAACTTCGTTTATTTTTATACCAACTTCCATAACTTTTACAACGTTAGTGGGCCCGTTAACAACCGAGTAACTTTCAAGTATATTGTACATGGGGTTGCTTATAAGGAAGTCTTGATTAATCTTGCCCGGTGCCCTCCGGCTTTCGTTGCTTCTTACGTAATACACTGATTGTGTTGCCCAAGAGATCGCCGCACTGTCCCCTTCCGGGTGTGATCACAATGCCCTCCGGCTACTCTCAGGTCACTGAAATGGGAGAGCACACGCTCTGAAGGGCGAGGGATGGGAGATGGAGGGTGGGTGGGTAGAACCCCTGCTGACCCATAGCCGCGGCCTGGCTCTGCACTGTGAAAAATGGTCGTCGGTGTAGGGAAAAATTTTCCATGATGCGTATCGTAAAATTAAAATATGATGTAACCTTACAAGCACTTCGTAATCTATTTTGAAGTGGTCGACAAGCAAATATGGGCTGTCGCAAAAGCAAAAATTACAACAAATGTCATAGATTGATGAGGATATTTTTGACTGTGTGTGTGGCGTGGCGAGGTCCGCGGCTTGGCCTGGGGTGGTGCCAGCAAAGGGATGTAAAAAAAACGAGGCAAACATAATGAGACGTGAGCTGGAATAAATAAATGCACCGAGCCCGACACGGAATGTTTGACTAATTAAAAAGGAAACCATAACTCTGTAACGTCTGTAAAGGCAATACATCACAGTGTTGCGGGTTTGCCTACCCGATCTGCCCGTAAGGCGCCATAGGCCCTTGGGTATGCAGATAACCCGCAACACTGGGGAGTATTAGCCTTTACACTAGGTACATTTTATTAATTCTCACACGACAGACCCGGATCCTTCACGTCCTAAAGGTGTCTCAAGTTTTGCCGTGGTGCTATACAGCCTCGGCCTTATTTTGAAAGCGCGCCGGAATCTCGTCGTTGCGGTGAGTGGAGCACAGCCTGCGAAAAGCGCCGCAGGCCTGGATAGTTGTAGTAGTAGAGGGCTCGTCTTGGGGGAGGCCAGGGAGCCTTTAGGGGAGCCTGCTACGCGACACGAGCAGTCTTACCTTGAGCGTGAGCAAGACAGAGATGGACGAGGTGTACCGGGAACGAGAGCGAAAGGGGGGAAGGGGATGGAGAGAGGGGTAGAGGGGGTGAGGGGAGGCTGTGTGAGAGCAGTGTCACCCCCCTCGCAGTGGGTGCGCGACGCGACATACGGCCATTCCCTTGTGCTTTTCCTCGCCGGGATAGGGGCCGTCTCTGAAAGGGGCGCGCAGACGCGAGCCTCCCGCCCGCCTCCGTCTGGCCGCTCACTTCGGACGCAGCCCGGAGCCAGACGTCTCTTTCTCACGTTGAACGCAGATTAAAACGCGGCGCGGAATCGTTTGTAAAGGCTGCTGGGCGTGGGGGTGCGGGGGTGCGTGGATGTACGGGTAGGCGAGAAGTGGAGTAAAAAAAGGCGAATCCCTTTCCCCCCTTCCCCTCTCCACTTGAAGAATGGACCTAGAACAATGTTGCAGTGGCAACAATCCAAGTGTCTCCGGGGTGAAAAAATTGTGAGAGAGAAGAGAGAGAAAGCGAGAGCGAGAGGGGAGATTCCCATCATTGCATTCCTGTCTGAGCCCCCTCTCCTCCACCCTTTCATCTCGCCCACGCCCTCCCCCCCCTTCTCATTCCGGTTGCATACTACGATATTTCCTCTGCTCTTTCCTCTCTCTTCACTTTGGAGCGGAGCGCGGCCATCCTCTGTCCCACCAAGCCCCCGCCCGCCCCTCCCCCTTCTTTGTTCGTCAGAGCTCTTAAGATTGTGACATGACCATTCATTGTTTTTAGCCCCTACAGCCAGCGCTCGCCCACCCTCTCGACCGCTGAACTCGTCTCGTGTCCTACCCCCTCCCCCCACCCCCTCTTGCCCAGCTGCTGGACAACCGACCAGATCCACAGACTTAGAAGTAAACTGCTTGAAAACGGTCTCTTTTTTTTGTTGCCGTGGAAAAATGCGTAAAACAGGAACGCAGCTCCAGATATTACAAGAACAGAACATCATACTGTACTCTTATTCCATAGAACTTTTTTTCTTGCTTTTGTAACGGATATGTGTGGTTCGGTGTGGGATTTCCGGATAAAGGCACTCGCCGCTACCACCCAGCACCACACGCCGCCGTTAACGTTTTTTTTGCCGATGGCCGACTTTGCAGCACTAAAATATATACACACACGCCGGTTTGTTAGTTGTCACGGGCGGGGCATTTCACTGGCGGCCGCGCGTCCCAATCGGGCCGCGCCGCACAACACGCTTTGCCTGTTTATGTTGCGACGCGCGGACAGGACAGAGCGGCGGGTGCTTCATTCAAATGGGAACCCACCGCCGCCGCGCGGCCGCCTAACTTCAGTTCGACCAAACACTCCCCCCTCCCGAACCAACCCACCGCCGCCCGCGCGCTGGTCAAACGCCCCCCCCCCCCCCCCCCGGACGAAACAACCCCCCACACCCTCTCTGGCGACCCCCCCTTACGCCTCCCCCAGCGAGCGAACTGGGCAGGCCCCAACGGGAGAGGCGTCAACAGTCAACGGCTACAAATCTCCAGCGCGGCAGTCCGCGGCGGGCGGGCTGATGGAACACGGATTTGGCCCAAGTTCGTGACGTGCGGCTGACCAGTAGCGCCGGCAGAGTGGTGCCCCCTCCCCTCCCCGACCCCGCACTTCCCCGCCGAGCCCTCTCGCTCGTACTTTCCTCCGGCACGTTCGTCGCAACCCTTCTTGCCTCCGCGCCGCGCCCCGCACGATCAGTCCGCCCCACTCACTCACACGCTGAGCATGCATCTTGGGACCGGCGCGGCGGCCCCACCCCTTCTGCCTTCGCTGCCGTTTGAATACTTCCTCGAGGAGATCCCTTCGCTGGGGTGGGCCGTGCGGGCGTGGGCCTTATTTTCCAGACTCACATTTCAGCAACCCCCTCCCCCACCACCACCAGTGCGTGCCCCTCGTAAGGGCCACATTCTCTCCTATTACCCCCCCCCCCCTCCCCCCGCATCCC
>NW_026267356.1:390138-390642 GCF_000697945.3 Frankliniella occidentalis | reverse complement strand
GGGGGGGGCAGCCAAGCACCTCGCTCTCAAGGTTGAAGAAGGGCGCGGAGCGAGCGGCGGCGAGGAGGGGCAGGACTCAGCCTCCGAACAGAGGGCGTTACTTTTACAGCCGCACATTTCAATGGGGCCGCGCAGGCCACGTAAGGCGTGCGGGGGTCTGGCAGACAGACTCAGGCCGGGCGGGCGGCGAACCTTTTCATTCCACTAACTTGACGACGACGACGACGCTCCTTGGGCGGCGAAACAGCGACAACAAACACTCTCCCGACCCGACTCCCTCATGTCCGCCCAAGAAAGGCTTTCGTCCTCTGTCCTATCCTTCTTTCCGTTTCGGCCCGTACTAAGTAACTGTTAGCTCTCGACAGGACGCTATTTGCAGTGCAGCGGTCGTGCGTTGTTGTTGTGTTGTTGCGACTGCCGCTGCCTGCCGCTGCAGAGTTCTGCGTGCGCGCTCTCAGTGGTGACTTGTGCTTTTTAGTTTCTTGTCTATTTGTAATTAATAGT
>NW_026267356.1:383554-385957 GCF_000697945.3 Frankliniella occidentalis | reverse complement strand
GGACCACTCCGCGCCCCGCCCCGCCTCTCCCGCGCCCCGCTCTCCCCCTGTAGCGGATCAGGCCAGGGCGCCGGCCAAAACTAACTATTTGGCCATGTCACAAAAACAACCAGCTGGTAGCGTTCTGCACTGCCTCTCCGCCCCCGCCAAACCTTCAGCAAACATTCCTTGCGCCACCCCTTTACACAACGTGTGCGCACCACAAACATTTCACGCATTTGCCTAACAGAAACGTTGAAAAAAAATTCTCGTTGAAGGTAATGAGGGCAGTCAATGGCAATGCACCTCATACTTTTCGAGGGGAACTGGGCAGTTACAGCTCACTCCTCCGGGGATGTGGTGACAAGGACACCCGGACCTCGCACGGTTTCTGGACGATCCCTTGTGATACGACGGAGAGCCGACTGCGAAAGCATACGGAGCGCTGCGCCCGGGCCGGCTGCTGGTCGAGGCAGTTAGTGCGAACGCGGTATTGATCGGCGGACGCTTCTGAGGAGGATTTGGATCCTATAACAAAATTACAGCCGTCCTCTGCCCCGCCCCGCCCCTCCCCACTCCTCGATGAAACGAATGAAAGGAAATGGAAGAGTGCTGGCTCAGGGGATTGGGGGTGTGCTTTGTGTGCCCGGCGCGCTGGCCATGGCGGGCAGAAGGGGAAGCTCCATAAATAATAATCTGGCTGGTATTTACTCCAAGATGGCCCGCTCTGCAGAGCGTCTCGATGATGGTGAGGAGATGTTGTGTCATGATGGTGCAGGGTGCGTTTAGAGTTGGATGGGTGGATGATGGGCGGCTGAGCTGATTCGACCTTGAGGAATGTTCGACCATTTATGTTTGGACCGTCTGTGGTGTTGTTGGGGCAAGCGTGTGTTGCCGTGCTGCTCCGGTCGGTCCGGAGGTCGCAAATCGAACTCGAATCCAGGTCGGCGGAGCGAGGTGGCGCACACTGGTCTGAGACGCGAAAAAAGCGGACAAAATTAATGAAACTGAGGTTGGTAAAGGTATCCTCTCCTAATATCGGCCCTAGGGGTTTTCGAGGGTGCTCTATTCATTTCTGAAATTAATTTTGAAATTCAAGGGGCGGATCCAGGTTCAAAAAGGGGTTCAAACTTAAATTTTCGTGCTAGGCACGTCCAATTTGCGTAGTAGTGGTTGCCATATGCCCTTCTTCGATTTCTGAAAGTATTTCCTGAATCTGAAGGGGTGGGAGATGGATTCCGGTACGTACAAGTTCGTTTAGTCCGCCTGCCATACTAAACATAGGTAAGGTAAGACTACCGTAGATTAAAATACGCCAGAATTTTACAAAGGTCAGATAATGTTTCTTTGGCCCATTTGAGCTTAAACTGATTCAATCTAGACAAAAATTACGCTTCGTACCACTACTTTATCGGTACTATTAGTTCCAGGCGCCTGCAGGGTAGGCCACCCTCAACTCGCTTGGTGAGCATTTGGGGCCGAAAAACTCGTAAATAACACGAGTTGTGGATCGTTATGGATCGAACGGGTGACGGTGGTTCATAGTCATAGTATCTAGCTTTAATATCTGCATGAGAACGGCCCGGACAAACCGGGACAAAAAAAGTTGCAGCCTTTCAAAAACACGCAAATGTGCTATTTTCACACAACTTCGTACCCTTGTTAAAGGCCGATGAGAAGGGCGAAAACTTTAAGTCACCGTATCTATTTACTCAAGAAAGGCTCCGCTTTAACGCCATATTTTTGTTTTAGTCCTAGGACAAAGCGTTCCTGAACAGCAGCACTCCAAAGATAACCTCGCGTGAACCAGTCTACCGACCGCCGAAACGGTTGTGTTTGTGGGCTCTGAAACACATGAAGAAATTTAACTAAAACAATACCCCGCCGGTTTCTGGTACTTCAGACCTTCCTTTACTCATTGCCTATCGCGCCATCACAAAAGGTCACAAATAAATATTGGTATTTTGTCCGCTTTTTTCGCCTTCCAGACCAGTGTGCCCCCCCCACCGCCCACGCCCCCCTTGCACCCCCGCTGCGCCAAGCGAGGCAAGTGGTGAGCACATCAAAGCAACAGTTACACTTCTGGCGCGGCGATACCCGGGGTGCATAACTCGCCTGGTGGAATGTCGAGAGCGGTGGTCGTCAGCGGTGAGTCTGTGCATCTGGACGAACAACGACAGTACTATTATTGCAGTCATTATCTGCTAGCACCGGCTAGCACCCAGTCTTTCCTTTTTTAGTGACAGGGGAAAGCGGGTTGGGACAGCTTCCGTCGTTTTCAAATATATATTTCTCTCTCTCTGTTCCTCTCCCTCTCTCTCTCTGTCGCTTTCGCTCTCCGAATGTGGTTTGAATGGGCGAGCCAGCGCGCCGTGAAGGGCGGCCGCGGCCGGGCCAAGCGCACCCCTACCTTTGATCCTTCGT
>NW_026267356.1:381832-382837 GCF_000697945.3 Frankliniella occidentalis | reverse complement strand
TAAGGGCCACATTCTCTCCTATTACCCCCCCCCCTCGCCCCCCGCATCCCCCACGGTCATGATTCGGTTTTTGCAGCGCCCGCGCGTCGCGGCCGCCGCTGCCGCAGACGCTAATAGGTCCCAGAGGGATGTTCTCTCCCCCCTCCCCGCGCCGACAAGACGTAACGGCAGAGGCCCCCCGAGTGCAGGCGGGCAGGCCGGGGCCGGGGCCTCGGCAGGGGCGGCCAGGCCACAACACACCTGATGCTTCCCCACGGCGCCCCCCGCTGCTGCTGCCCCACCGACCCGTCGGGGCTCTTCATCGGGGAAGGGAGGCGGGGGGCGGGGCGGACCGCGGGGGGTGCAGAGCCTGGGGCGGGGATGGCGGGGTTCGTGGGCGGGCCAACGCCGTTCACATGATCGCCTCTCTCGGTGTCCTCGGGCTACAATTATCATTTCCATCCATTGCCCTCGAGCGAAAGCGCGCGCACCGTAAGGGCGGGAGGGGCAGGGCGCGGCCGGGCCGGGGGTTGAGGGGGGATGAACTCGTACTGTGAGGCTAATGTATCCGGAGCCACCCACGCCCGCCACAGCCAATCGAGTGGGAGGAGGGGGGGGGGGTATATACACCGACACCACCTGGAGCAGCGGCAACCCACAGACCCAGCCGCCCGGGACACCCGCTCTGCTTCCCTCGATTGATCGGGGGGTAGATGGTCTTCAATGACTTGCAACTCTTCCTCCAAATGACTTGCTTGTCCGCGCGGACGGAGGAGGGCTTCCCTTAACAAAGACCATCCCTCCACCCCCGGCAACGCTGCCCCCCGCTCCCCCTCATCCTCTTCCCATTCCCGTAACGCTGAGCGAGGGAATGTAATCCCCCGGACCAGGATCATCCCGGCCGTCCCCGCCTCCACCAACATCACGAGGACGAGTCTTGGGCGGCCATGCGACGGCCAAGGAAGGGCCTGGGGTTGGTTGAGCACGAAGGCAAAGGCGCATGCAAAAGCTGGCAGTCGGGGGGGG
>NW_026267356.1:380036-381782 GCF_000697945.3 Frankliniella occidentalis | reverse complement strand
TAATACCAGGATTAGGACAAACTGTAACAATGTTACAAATATTTGTAACAATTACAAAAACCTGCAACAGTTACAAAAATTTGCATTCGTATTGTCAAAGTTTGTACGTCGGTTACAATTTTTTGAAACAATTACAAAGTTTTGTCACAAAATTACAAATTTTTGAATCTGCATCCAAGGTTACAAAATTTTGTTTCAACATTGATACTAGAACTTGTAACTTTTTTGAGAGTGAAGGTGCAGCCAGTTCAGCACACGGCACGCTCTACACCAAACGCAACGCAAACCTGATTGCAAAATGAAAATTTACTGCAGGCCGACTAAAAATGGAAGAAACAGTTTGGGGGACGGCATAAAAAAAAAGAAAAACGATACGGACGGTGATATGTGAATTCGACGTAGCAGAAGATTATCTGTAATTACTGGGCCATGTGTCCATGTAATTTTGACTCGTCATTTGTTTTCTTTACATGCGGGTAAATTAAAGGATATAGGGCGGCACATTCTCTATTTCTCTTAACAGATAAGCAACTGTTAAAACACAATCAAGCTCTTAACACGCCTTAACATACGATACGAGTCGAACTTGTTTTAAACAATCGCAGAAAGTCCCTTCTACATATTCGTCTTTTTCGGTCTTTTTTCAGTGCGCATATAGTTGAATCTTTCTGGGAAAAGGCAGTGTGAGTGTGGTATATATGGCGCAAGTAAAGTGCAACCGTGCAACCATCGCTTCAGTTCGGTGCAACCTCCAGCACTGCAGGCTGCAAGTGGAGTCGTCCCGAGGTGGAGATTTTAGATGTGGTGTGTGGGAGGGCGCAAAATGAGGGGGGGCAGTGTGCGTACGGGGAGCAGGCTGGTGTGGTCCACAAAGTGCAGCCCCCCCCCCCCCCCCGGCTTAACCATTCCCAGAAGGGGCGCCGTTTCTGACCCCTTGCTCCCGTCTAGACGGGGGTCCGGTCCCCATCCTCACCGAGGACAGACATCCAGCACCCACCCCACCCCTTGTCACCTCCGCGCTTTCGTCCACCCTTGACTGGCCTGCCGACAGAGCGCACACACGCGCGCGCCCAAAACACACCCTTAGTTTTTTTTCTCGCCTGTGCGCGAGTACGCGTATTGTTATGCCCCCCTAACGTTTTCCCCCGGGTCCTAACTGCACGCATATATCAGGCAGAGTGCCTCGAGTGGCTCGATAGTCCACCCCCGTCATCCCCTACAGTGAGTCACGCCAGGCAATCATTACGTGGAGGGGGCGGCTGCGGTGGTTTGTCTAGTCGCGTGTGCGTGCGTTTTCCGCTCCGATACACGACGCGAGCATGCCGACGAGCCCGACGACGACAGCGACGTGGTCGCCGTTAACGGCCAGGTGCCCGGCGGCGACGTACCCAGAGTGTCGCGGTCGGGGGGTGGCGATCCTGGCGCCCTGCCGTGCGATTCAGGAGATCGTTCATGTGGTGCTCTCCTATACCTGCCCTATGAGTGCAACAAGGACGGAGCTATACAGGAGGTTTAGGAGGAGAGTCTCTCTTGAACGATCTCCTGAATCGCACGGCAGTCATGCGGAGCGGTAGCGGTAACCGAGCGAGCGGCGTCCAGCAGGACACCTCCTGCTGCGCACGACGGGGGCCGAGACGGAGGCACTCGCGGGGTCGAGTCTGATGGCGCCGCCGCCCCTCGTCTTTGATCCCCTCTGAATGACAAAGTGGCTGCTCCCCGAGTAGGTCCGCCCCGCCCCACCCCACC
>NW_026267356.1:378311-379223 GCF_000697945.3 Frankliniella occidentalis | reverse complement strand
CATTATATAACCTTTTTACAAAGGTGTGGATTGTAACTTGCTTGATTTATTTATCTCAGAACACTTGAAGATTCTGCTATTTTCATCAACCATCAAACAATCTCATTTAATGTCTCTGTTGTAAATTAAGTCTTGGGAAATAACACACTTATGTTTCCGCACTATATTAACACTTTAATCCTTTCAGGTTTTCGTGTGTTTGAATCCTTCAATATCCATCGTATGCGTATGTGGAGATCATCGTAGCAAAAGGATTACATCTGAACAGGTTGGTGTTAAACAACAGCATCAATTGCTTCAGTGAGTACGTCAGAGTACGTACTTCTAGATCCGACTCGAAGGGTTCATTCTCAGGTATGGGTGGGTACTGCCCCAGTCTACCACATGTATCTGTTGGATAAATGAGACTGTGAGGTGGTTAATTCTCAATTATCTGTTTCCACAAAATATTCAACATATGCCTACGCAGGACACTTTGCACTTTTAAAGTGGGAGCTATAGGGAATGCCAAGCTATGGGGAATGCCAAGCACCATGGTTCCATGAGGTACCAATTTACACATGACTAGTGCTACCAACCTAACGCGTACATTTAAATATATTGCTATTGATCGTTTTGAGAGCAATTCTTTTTTGCATGTAAGAGAAATTTTTAACGGAATGAGGCGACAAGGTGTGTCACACAGCCTGTCCTTGCCCTGCCAAGTGTCCAGAGCGACGCTGGGGGAGACCGGTGCACCGTGGTTTGTTGGTAGCGCTGCTCTGGACGTTGGCTGTTGTCATAAGACGGCGTTTGCGGGAAACATTTCGTAAAACTGGCAGATCTCCTTGGGGTGGCGCGACGCTGGCCACCACGGTGCAGAGGTTGTTGTGGCAGCAGAGGCACAAGAGCCCTGTGGGGGCGGGGCGGGGT
>NW_026267356.1:371728-374399 GCF_000697945.3 Frankliniella occidentalis | reverse complement strand
CCCGCCCGCGCCCCGTCCCGCTCCGCCGCGCCAAAGCGAGGCAAGTGGTGAGCACATCAAAGCAACAGTTACACTCCTGGCGCGGCGCGGCGATACCCAGGGTGCATAACTTCCGCGGCGGCAGAATGTCGGGGTCGTTGGTGGCGCGGAGGTCCGACACCGCCTTGAACGGGTGTGCGCGAAGAGGAACTACGATTTGTACTGTTTTATCGTTACTCGTGTCCGAGGGGTGCTTAACTCCATAAAAATGTGTACACCAGATTTCCAAATTGTGAAGATTACCTGTGATGACCAAAGATTACCAATGATTACCAGATTACCATCGACTGCCAACCATGATTCGCCTGCATTCGAAATCTAAACGGCTTTTTTTTTGTCTCGAGAAATATGCAATTTTGTGCACATATTAGGTAGTTCTTAATTCTTTATCTTGCAAGTTACAAATTTTCATTCTATGATTGGGCAAATTATATTTTTGTCCATACGAGAAATGGAAATTCGCTATATGAAACATGCGCGTTTGCATTAAGGCAAGATGTGCACAAAAATGCATGCCTGAATCAAGAAATTTTTCATTTAAGAGGATTCTCAAAAGGCTTCGCACTTCTCTTAAATACCGCCATCGTCGCGCTTTGCCATTTGCGAAGCAGGATTTGGCGTTGAAGATTCCAACACTGGTAAAACAAGTGTTTAATTTTGCACGTCAATTGACGTTTAAGTTCAAGTGTGCATTTTCTCGACACTTTGTGGGGTCTAACTATGTTATACGCCAATTGGTGTTTAAACTTTCGACACTTCCGAAACGTAAAGCAGCTGCACACCGTATGGTTTCTTATTGACAGCATAGAACTGTGTGTTTCCAAGTGTGCAGAATTTAAACTTTTACAAAACGTCTAAAATTTGCACACCACGCAAGTGTGCAACTTGAGTTTAACACCATGTAATGTGCTATAAATCACAACTTGCACACGTTTGGTGTGCAAATATTGCACACTTGTTTTACCATTGTAAGCATTTCTTTTGCAACAGCAAAGAAATCGCTTGGTAAACTGTCAAGAACGCTCTGCAATTTCAAAGTAAACGGACGGACGGTCGACTTTTCGTCGGGATTTGACAGTAAAAAATAAATGGTGCACAGCTTCCCATAAATTTCTTCTCATTTTTCGTGAGGGGACGGCGGGGGTGGTCAATCTCTTCCCCTTCCGTTCTCTCGTGGTCGTGCGCGCTCTCTCAGAATGCGGTTTGAATGGGCGAACCAGCGCGCCGTGAAGGGCGGCAAGCGGCTGGGGCCCGGCGCACCTCTACCTTTGATCCTTGGTTGCCCCCACCCCCTCCCCCCCAGCCTCCAGCCCACCACACCACTCGACGTGAACTCCCTTCCTCCTTCCTCTCGCCGCCCGCGCTGCTGTCCGGCTTCCGCTCCAATATTTATCTTTCGGCCGATCTTGGTGGTGCTTAATGAGCCCCTCCTCCTCCCTCCCCAGCCTGGGCCGCGGCTTGCATCGACCCTCGACGTTGACCGCAAATAATTGAAATAAACGGAAGGTATGAAATCGCCAAGGGTAAATCAACTTTGCATTTTAAAGGCAATCATCGCCGCTGGGATTTGTGTTAAGGTCTCGTGTCCTGCGTTGTTGCGCGTCCTCGCAGCGCACAGCGCGCCTGTGGATCGGCCGGTAGGCAACCCGATGCGCACGAGTGTGGCTGTGCGGCCTACCGCCCAGGCTGCACCGCGCGGGCCGACATTTGTTCCCTAAGAGGGTCTTCGGCAAGGTGGGTTTACGGACGGGTTCGGGCCGTGTTTTTGTCTTTTCAAGTTGTAGGTATCGGATTTTTCAAGACCATACGGAAACTTGTGTGATTTGGGCTAAGACGTGGTGTGTTCTGGACCGTTGTCCGGTCCGGTCGTGTGGACTACAACTCCTGGTTGTGGTTATCGGATTCTCGATTTGAGCCATCGTCTTTATAACTTATCGAGCCGAGTCGTTTCTGTACCCCACGACACACTTATTGTTTTTCCTTGCTGTGATGCACTTCCATCTCGTCCCGTCCGTCCCCGACTCCGCAACCACCATCACCTAATACCAATCTCCCATCGGTGAGCCAGTGCACACACACCCCCTTTCCCCGCCGCGCAACAGGGGAAGCACAGAAGCGTATTTCCCGCGTAGGATTCCGATAGGGGGCTCCATTTTTCGCGAGCGGATTACGCGCGGTGCCTTGCCTGGTCTTGGAGCCCCTCCCCCCTTTTCTATGCTGCGCGCGATCTTTTTTTGCCCAAGAGTGGCTCTGGTTACAACGATAAGGATCCTCGTTTCTGTTCAAATACATGTTTTACGTTTGAGGCACTTATTGCTGCAGCCTTGACGCAAGTTCCCTTTAGGAAAAACTATGTCAAAAAATGCAATTTGGTAGACGTGTTCGCGAGTCGTTATTCTCAACAGTGTTCACCGCCCTACTCGCGAATGTAAATTCCTCATAAGCGGCCGGTGGGTGTGAATTTATGTATATGCCTCTCCCCCACGTCGCCCTCCACCTCGTAAAGCAGCCCCGTGGAGGCCTATTGCGAGCGATTCTTGATGAAAACCCGTTCGACGCAATTTCTGCGCGTATCTCCTTGGTTTACGACTGGCTCGCGCCCTCCCCCGCCCGTCCCGTCCCGTCCCGCCCT
>NW_026267356.1:370614-371678 GCF_000697945.3 Frankliniella occidentalis | reverse complement strand
GGGGGGGGAGGTGGGTGACGGACGCAATCGCCGCGTACTCAAGGTCCCCATCAAGGACTGGGTCCTCCTGTTTGAGGTGTAGCGGCGAGGAGGGGTGGTGGTTACCGCTCAAAGGGAACGGTTTGTAGTTTTGAACACGTCAGAGACTCTGACGCTGGGCACAAATGCCTCGCATACCGCATGACATGCAGATGCGGATCGTCCACTAAACAGTGGTGCTGTATCCCCTGTTCTAAGCGCGCTGGCACCACCCCCCGGGGCCACGCGAGATTACCACGTCATTGGAGCCCTCCCCCACCCCGAGCCTCGGGCCCTGGGGGGCTGCGTGCAGCAGGGTGCAGTGTCTTCACGAACTGGTTTTGCTGCACTCCATCTTTCCGGTCTGACCTAGTCAATAGATGGTTCCGGCTGAGAAAAAGTAAGGAAGTCTGGACCGGAACTAGAACTTTAAGTTCACCGATTTTGATCATTTGACAGCGCAGTTCGGCGCAGTTCGAGGTAAATGACCTGTAGTAACACCGTCGTAACTGTCAAGGCTTATTTGCACTTGTTTTAGCCGTTATTTTAGAACTATTTTCGGTGCTGATTTCCTTAATTCTTCTTTAGACGGGCACTGCCAATACTGTCTATTCTGACATTCATGCTCCGCCGCCCTCACTGCTTTTACATCGCGGCCCTTGCAGAGTGCCTCTCAGTGTGATACAACCTCTGCCAGACGATCGCCATCACCATGCTGTAGTGGAGTTGGGGCCGCCGCCGAACCGACCGACGAGCGAACGGAAAGTCAAACAGGGGGGAGGGGAGTATCTTTGGAATGAAGAAAACGATTCCTAAACTTATCGCATTAGAGAGGTCGTCTTAAATTTTTGGCCAACTTTCAGCGTGGCGCGCGTTAACGGCCCGTTGTAGTGTTCCCCCCACTCCACTGCACTCGAGTCGTCGCGGCGACGCGGCGACGACGCGGCGGTCTGCTCGCGTCCGCTGCTTGATCCACCGCGAGTTCTGCCGAGTTTTACGACGCTCGCCTCACCCGCCGCGCCGGCATCCGGTGTCAGCGCGTGCCC
>NW_026267356.1:367862-370564 GCF_000697945.3 Frankliniella occidentalis | reverse complement strand
CCTCGACCCCCCTCCCCCCTCCCCCTCCGCGCACTTTGCGAGTTGCTCGTAGGAGGCGCGCTGCAGGGTGTCGGCCTCGGCGGCCTCCCGCGGCTGCAGGCCTACTGGGCACTCTGTGATCTACGGACTTCATTAGGCTGCCCGGGCGTGGCGTGGCGTGGCGTGGCTTGGCGTAGCGGGGCGGGGCGGGGCGGGGCGCGCACCGGGTTCGACTCCCTGGAGACCCTATCGCGCGCGCGCGCCCGGCCTGGCGCTTCCAGCACAATAAAAGCGCATGACCTACTTCCTCTTCTTGGCGCCACTGGGCCCGCCTGCAGCATCGCTATGGCCAGATTAGCGGCAGAGGCAAAAATGCGCGTGGCGTGGCAGGGGGAGCCGTGGGGCGGGGCTGGGCGGGGCGGGGGACACAATTTACCTCGCCATTCTCGTGCGCTTCATCCTCCACTTCCTGCCGGCATTGTGCGACCCATGCTCGGCGCGTCCACCTTCGGCGCCCCGCGCCCCATTCTCGCCAGCCTCCCCTCTCTTCCCCTCCCCGCCCAGCCACTCCCACCTCCCCCGCCCACGGGCCCAAAAAGGCCCCCGCCCTGCCGTCACTAGAGCGCGTCGCTCCCTCAACTTTTATATCCCCTCTACCCCCAATCTCCCGCGACTGTGGAGACCGACCGAAAATGAAAAAAAAATATAAAAAGTTGGCGAGTCAAATGAAATGTAAAATTATTTTGGGTGCCGGTTATAATCGCTGCTGACTCGTGGCCCGCCCCCTCACTTGCTCTTCCCCGCTCTCCTTTCTCTCCCTCCCCCCCCTACAACCGCGTCCCCTCGTCAACGCATGCCTCACAAAAACAATCAGTGCGTGGCTCGGCGCTAATCCTCTGGCGCGGGGGCGGCGGCCCCGGGGGCGGCCCTGAGGGCGGCGACTCCCTCTGGGATTCCTCCCCTCCCGGGGGAAGGGCGGCGGTGGCGGTGAGGGGCTTGCCGGGGGCGGCGGCCCCGCGTGCGAACGGCGTTTACCATTTGAAATCAAATCCGGGTGTCTCTCTTGCTATCCCGGCGCCCCCCCCCCTTTCCATTCGTCTGGGACGGTTTGTCTTTGTCGTTTCTCGCGGCTGCGGCTGGCCAAACAACACGCAAAGAGTATGAACCTCTTTGGCTGCAACTCGGGTCCGGGTTGTATATTATTGCGATATTGCAAAAGCGGCGCGCCGGCAAATAATAATCGCGCGCGAGTGATGAAAAATGTGTCGGGTCGGACTGGGAAGCCAAAGATGATTGGGCGAGAGTGCGGCGGTACCGAAGTCCACTCTCTGTTCTGTTTGCCGTGCTCCTACCTCCCCTCTGCCTCCCCCCCCCCCTCCTCCTTCGCGCTCAATCTCGCCCGGGCCGTGCGGTCCAGCCAGCGCGCCGGGCCTGTGGTCCAGACGGATGCTGGGCGGCCGCGCCACGCCGCGCCACTGCCTCCTGCAGTGGGACGATCTCTTTACCGGATATAGACTCTACAACCATCTGCGGTAATTGCCTGCCTGGGAGAAGGAACTGGCCCTGCTCTCCACTAACCCTCCTCCTCGCCCCCCCCCCCTCCTCCTTCCCCACCCTACCCTACCCACCCGCTCTTTCTCTCTCTCTCGGCATTCGGGGATGTTCGGAACAGATGCCTCCCTTTGCGGCACTCGGCTGTCAGAAATAATGGCATGGTTGGAACGGGCGCTGCGGAATGAGCTGACAAGGCTGCCAACACCAAAACCCACCCCAATCCCAACTCCCCCCACCCACCCCTCACCCTCCTCCTTGTTGCCACCTTACGGCCGTTCCTCTGCGTGCCTCGGGTGCATTAGGCCGGCGCGAGTGTCACTGTCCGTATTATGCCCGAATCACAACCACAATTAGGCGGAATGCGGCGCGAGCGCGCGGCGACGGCAGCGCCCGTACCGGTGGTCGTTATGAAAAATGGCAGCTTTTCCTCGTTTACGAATGACAATAATAGTTGCCGTTCCATTGATGGCAGTCGTGTTATTCCGGGAAAAGGAGGGGGATTTAGCGCACCGTCATATGACCTTCTCTTTTCACCGCTCGTGAAAACAACAAAAAGCAACAACTAAAAAGGACCCATACGAGTATACTTTTTAGTGTAAATGCATAGTAGATATAGCAACATGGCATTGTTTCGCAGATGTGTGTTTTTGTGCAGCTGCATGCGCTGAAGGCGATACCACATCAGCGCCCGCGAGGGCTGCCTCTCTCTCCCTCTGTGCCACACTGGCCTGCGGGGTCGGGACTGTGGAACTGCAAAAAGGAGGGGGTGGGCGGGGAGGGTTGAGGTGTAAATGTACGCCTCTCCACTTCAACTCGCCTCACCCTGCACCCCTCCGTCTCCCCACCCCTATCATTCTGCACCCCCAACCCTTTACAACTGTGTGGTGCTGGTGAAATAATTATGTGGCGCGCGTTGTTTGCCGTTGCGAACCGCGAAAAATAAGTTTGCACCGACCGCGTACCGCAATTAAATGTGACCTACAGCGGGAGAAATGGGGAAGGAGGGAAGTATGGACTCGGGCTTAGGATGGAGAGAGAGAGAGAGAGAGAGAGAGAGAGAGAGAGAGAGAGAGAGAGAGAGAGAAAGAAAGAGAGGAGGGGGCGGGGGGCGCTTCTACACTGTTATTTCAAAGGCGTCCCGTCAGAGTGCGACAAAGGCGTATGCTACA